>NW_006239522.1:176030-186576 GCF_000226075.1 Solanum tuberosum | reverse complement strand
TAGGATGGTCCTTTGGCAACGTGAGGTAAAACGTTGTATCATCACTAGGGCTCATAGTGGTGGATGTCGGTTAAAGAATCTCCCACAAAAGTTATATTACTTTTATATAAGTAAAGTTGAGTTGTTATTGTTTTATCTTTAACAAGCTAAGTTGTTTACACTGTTTTGCAAGCTTTACATATTGCATGTGTCGTATTGCTTTACATATTGAGTTCAGTTATTCATGAGTTGAACAGAGCCAAGGTAAGAGTTCATTTGTACTCTTTTCAAGCTTAAGTTGTGGTTTAGCTTTCCAGCTTGCATTCTCGTACATTCAATGTACTGATGCCAGTTGGCCTGCATCTTATGACGATGCAGACACAGGTATCCAGGGTCAGCATTCAGCACGCCGTTGATCCAGTTGAGTACTTCAGAGTCAGTGGTGAGCTTCTTTGCATTCCAGAGGACTCGATTATTTTGTTCTCTCAAGTTTTTTTTATTAGGATGTCGTGGGGTCTATCCCAACATCCATCTCAGTATTTTAGAGGCTTCATAGACAGTCAGTCAGTTAGTTTAGAGTCTCTCATCTATGTATATATGTAAATATTCTATTTTGAGACTCGAGTTGCCTTTTTGGCCAGATTTTATTTCAATCAGGTTGTTTTAAAACCTTGCATTGCATTGAGTTATTCCGCTGAGCTTAGAAAGCTAGGCCAAGGGTTCGCTTGGGGGCCAGCAATAGTCTTCGAGTGCCAGTCACGTCCAGGGTGTAGGCTCGGGGCGTGACAATTATAAATTCATTGTCTACAAATAATTTAAACACCGTTTGTTATTGTCCTAGGTGTTCGTTGGTATTATTACTAAATACTAAGATATCGTCTACATATACTAAAATAAAAAATTTATTATCTCGAAATATATTATCCATCTTTCTTTGAAAGATTGGAGGTGCTGTTTTTAAACCGAATGGCATTACCAACCATTCGAAATTTCCCTCTGGGCAAGTAAAAGTTATCCATTCTATGCTGTCTTCATGCATTTTGACTTGCCAATATTCGGATTTACAATCAAACTTACTAAAGATTTTTCTTCCTTGTATTCTATTTATTAATTCTGATTTGTCTGGCAATTTATATCCATTCATTCTAGTATTGTCATTAAGTCTTTTATAGTTTATTACCATTCTAGCTTTTCCTCTTAATATTTCATTATGATTTCTTACCATAAATGCGGTTGACCTGTGTTTTGAAGTTGATCTTCTTATTACTCCCAAATTTAGTAATTCTTTTATATGATCTTCAAATTCTTTTAGGTCTTCATTTGTGGATTCTATTGAAGCAGTTTTAACAATGTATTCTGGGTTAATAATATCAAGTTTGCAAGTTATATGATTGGTTTCCCAGTGCTTCAGAGGTCTTTCTCCAATTATTTCTAATTTATCTAAGATGGAAATTACTTCATCTAGATCTTTCTGATTTTTTATGACTCCTATATGTTACAACCCTTTTTTGAAATTGTAAAGTTCTGTATTTATTTCTACTAAGTTATAACTTTTTTCTAGTTGTATATCAGATAGACTTAGCTCTAATAATAAATCATTTGAGGGATTAATTTGTAATGAAGTAAGATAATACTAAAGATTTACAAAAATTTCTAGGAATATTAAATTATGCCTAATAAATTATACTAATCATATTATTATACTATTATACCCTGGGACCGGAAGGGGAAAGATTGAATCTTGAAAGACTGAGCCCCCGGCTAGCAAGATCGGGAGGGTTAGTGTCCTCTTAAGAAGGAATACCCAACTTCTGGGGTCAGCTTCGATCACGAGGAGAGAAGAGCGGACCATTGAAAGTCTCAATTCCTATCCGCCCAAGGTAGAGAGTTCGATTTCAAATCCAACGATTTATTGACCTACGAATCTGCTATTACGCAACTCAACCCTTCTCCGCAAGCTCTTTCAGTTGTTGGATGCGCAAAACAACCTATTCCCCTTTACGACGACTCGGTGACCTTTGACACGTTACACCTGGTTGCACGTAATCTTGACTTTCGCCCTTCACTCGTGCAGTTGGACTGACTAGTGACTTTAAATTCAACCTTGAGACCGAGCCCTGCCTCTCACCTTTCGGTTCATTGCAAGGAAAGACTAAAAAGAAAAAAGGAAGCTTTCGGCGGACACAAGCCCTCGGGACTTGACACTTGGACACCGGGAAGCTTGCCCCAGGGTCCTTCGTTTGGAACTGCCCTTTTCCTTTCCAAAGTGGAATTCCTCCTTGCTTTCCCCTTTGACCTGTGCCAAACTCCACTTTTGCTGTTGCCAGGTGGAATGATTCATTCAACCTCGGTATCGGCAACCAAGACACCCTTCTCTGTCGAATGAATCTTCAAATCATCATCTTCAAACCACGACTCCGATCACGGTTTCCAGTTGACTTTATCTCAGGTGACAGGGGCAGGAGAACACTTCACAAAATGCGCTTTGACAGCGAGCGAGATCTTTGAAATTCAATCAGAACAGCACTGGGTGGGTAAGATATAGGATTCTTGTCTGAGTCGCGTGGATCACAAAATGGATCTATGATTTCAAGTCCACTCGTTGATTTCGAGAAAACCGAATCAATTGGCTTTTTTCCCAGCGATGCCTCCAACTCGAGATTTTGATTCATAGAACTGGCCATCAAATGTATATTCATCCATCTATCAGCTGCGTCTTCTTTAGTGAATGAAAGAGGGACTCGTTTCATAGGTAGCAAGGATAGGAAGAAGGGGTTCAATGAAGGCTGCTGTTGAGGTTTTTATTCCAACTAGCGAGGAAAGGCCTCGTTTTGGTCCTGTAGAATGAATGTGAAAAGCAGAATCCTCAGATACCTATATATATATATATATATATATATATATGCATGATCTATTCGAAATAACACAATTGTGTCTATCATTTTATTATTTTTTTAGAAAAATACACTTGTCTTTAGGCAAATGGTTAAGAAAATGCAATAGAGAATAATGATCTATTTGGAAGAGTTAAGAAATAAAATTCTGGTAATTTTAAAAAGTTGTAGTCATTAACATGGAATACACGTGCAATGCACGTGTTTAGAAACTAGTTATTATTAAAAGTGGGAAGCTCCTAACCTCAAAGTTTGATTACTATTTTGCCCTTAAAATAAAATACAATTTAATTAAATATCTAATTACTTAAATAGTAAATAGTAATCATTATTTTAAAAACTTTTTCCATTCAAAAATAACATTAATTCTCTACATCATCAATTAATCATTATGTCCAGAATGTGGAGAAGAAAGAAAGTTGGAAAAAGTAATTTAATGTAGACCAAATTCATTGGATTATATAAATTAAATAATCATAATTCTTTGGGAATTAAAACGTTACCAAGAATTACTAAATAAATGTTTGCATTTTGAATAGGCACTACTATACAGAATTAAAAATTGAATATGAAGGTCAATTCCCACTATTACATAGGAATCAATATTGAAATTAAAGTTAAATTTAAAAGGTCATTATCTAATACTATTTAAGAATTAACCTATTAAGATGGATGCCAATCACATGAGATTGGAAGAAGGAAATCACACAATTCAACATGAGAAGAAAAGAGAGTTGAAAAGTGCAAATAAGGGATAACAAAAAAAAGTAGGAAGCTGCTAATCAAGAGAAGAAACAAAAGCAGCGGAAAAAAGAAAAGTAGATTGAATACAGTCTTTTATGTTAATATGTTTGACGCCAAGAATAAGAAAGTTACTATTTATTATTTATTCATCAGAATGTGGGAACTTGTTTTACAATATATATCCGCAACTCCTCAAACTTGCTTTCTTTTTTCCATTACAAGATTTTTATCCTTTATAATTCATTTGTTTCCGATTTTCATCAACTCGGTATAATTGTAGACTTTAAATTTAGTTATCATCGTGAGCCTTTGGGATAGTACATATGAAATCAAATTTGTCATTCTTCTTCTTCTGCTTGTATATTTTGACGTCATGTGTCTTTTAATATTTTGAACTTCTTTTAAGTGATTTTTTTTAATTTTTTTCGGGTATTATTTGCCCTTAAATTGCAAAAGGTTTGTTTAAAAGATACAAATATGACTGGACAAATTTGGTAACACAATACTTCGATGAATTGAGTAATAATATTCTCTTTTCTTTTCGTAGTAAAGAATGATAATATTCATCTATAAGAAAATTCAACAATCTTGTTGAAAACTTGCAAACCATAAATATACAAAATAGAAATTTCTATCATAGTTGACTTGCTTTATGGGTTACAAAAAGCTTTTTATTGGTCAATAATGAGTTTAATATCTAGGTTTTTAATTTTATTATGTGGAAAAGTATTAATTATAGATCAACTTTTTTTATTATTATAACTTACGTTTAGTAATTAAAATATATTAATCTCTCATATAATAGAAGGTTTTATTTTCATGAAACATTAAAAATATTAAACCTGACACAAGATTTTCATGCTATATTTTATGAAGAGATATATTCTTATGTTAAACTTACATACAAAAGGACTTAGCTTTGAACTTAGCGATTAATTTATGTACGCTCCACTATGATATATTTACTTATATAAATTAATTTTTTTAATGTCAATTAGAGGAAAAATGTGCAACGCACATTCCCAGGACTAGTATTACTATAAGTGGGAATAAAAAAAGTTAAAAGTTGAATTACGGTTTTACCCCTACTATAAATTAAAATGTTAGAAAAACATTTCATTATTTAATTTAAATGTTAAATTGTATCAGTTTAATAAAAATGTTAATGACTTTTGCACTTCCTTAGATTAATTCCTAATTAAAGTATCTAATTTAATAAGTAATATTTATCATCTATAATCTATATGTATTAATTTAATTATCATCATCATCATCATCATCATATCATCATAATAATAATAATAATAATATATATATATATATACACACACACACACTACCTTAAAAGCATGAACTCTCGAACTTGAATGTTGAATTACTATAATACCCCAAATTAAAAATACTCAATTTATTTTATTTATTAGTTTAATTAATTTTATTATATTGAAAGTAGATACCTTTTCAAATTAAAGGATTTTGACTTTTTCAATGAGTTGTGACTTTTTCAAAGGGTTGTGATTTTTTTCAGGGGTTCTGATTTTTTCAATGGGTTGTGACTTTTCCGAAGGGTTGTGATTTTTTTGAAGGGTTGTGACTTTTCTGATGAGTTGTGACTTTTCGAGTAGCAGTGACTTTTCGAAAGGTTGTGACTTTTTAGATAAGGCACAACTAACACCTATTCATACTACTATTTGGTAGCTATAAATAGAGGGTTTCCTCACACTTTTAAACTACAATTTCTTTAAGTTCTCTACTCTTCTTCTTCTTAAAAAAATTCAAGTGTTATTTGCAAAAAATTGATGAAGTTCGAAATTCAACGAAATTCGAGGTACCTCATAAGAAGAGTTGGTGAAAAATTGTAGCAAATCATTCATCAATTCACACTCGTTATTTTTTCTTACCATTTTCAAGAGTTAATAGTGACGAAAAGTTGTGGGAGAGACAATAATATTAAACATAGATGAAAAAAGGCATATTATTTGGGTAAGATATTTCTTCTTTGTTTTTTTATTTTTTATTCTTTTCCCTCAAATGAATGAGTTTCTTCCTAATTTTGCTAAAACAATGGGTATCAACGTAGTCCATTGAATTATTAGTTTTGATGTTAAATTCACTATTTCAAAAATAGATTTTCACTTTTACTTCTAATATGATAACATAGCCATGATAATAATTATTTTTTTAATAGATATGTATGTAAAAATGAACGGAGAAAGTAAAGTGTTGGTCACGAGATATTTAAATCAAATGGAACACTAGAGTGAATATAGCATGAACATATATTTTCGTCTTCCTTCTTCATTGGCTATGTATTGTTCCATATAATTTTTCTTTATGTCACAAGATACACTCTTTACTAGCTAGCTATATAAAAATAGCTATCATAAAATGATCTTAAATCAAATTAATAATTCTATAAATAATACTTTAAATTTTATTCATCTATTAATTTTTATTATTGAAAAATTCAAATATTTTATATCATGATACAACTTCTATAAGATACTAGATACTTTCATTAAACAACAACTAGATGATATGTATGCGGCAGAAAAAAGGAGAAGACTACAATTTCACAATGATAAGGTAGAAACTTAATGAAATGAAATATTTTTCACCGATGTTATTCATATATTAAAATTAAATTATTCTACTAAAGTATATATAACAATCATTCATGATAACAACCAAGTACACTTTTTTTGGGAAAATTACCTGTCCATGATAGCCTTACTCAAATATTAACTGAGTAATAATATTTTGTAAAAGACATGCTACATATAAAGATAAAATATTGAAATACTTATGGTAATCCTTATTAGTGTCATGCACATACTAAATTTCAAGTATGAATATTTAAGACAAAATTTGTACTTAAATGGTGTACATCATTTATGTTCATAACCTCAAGAGGAAAGCCTATTGGTGACATTTTTTGAATGAATATTTTTTTTCTGTTTTGTTGGTTAGATTTGTTTACAAAATTGAGTGAAGTAAGAAATAATGTTATTAAAGAAATGTCACTTTCTCCCATATTTAAACTTTGAATGTATTTTGAAATGTTTTAATGATATCTTGTCATTTTGATCTCAAAATACAAGTAACTCTATGACAATATGTATAAATAATTAAAAAACACTTGTACTATGTTATTTCAATTATAATTATTTACTAAAAAGCTTTAACTTAGTAATATAAATTCTATTTTACAACATCATATACTATATATACGATACACACGTGCAGCGCACGTGCCGTGAAACTAATATAATAATTCACATGAGATAAGCTGATTTATATTATGTCACATTAAAAGACATTTATGTATTATCTCATTATTTTACGATCAACAATTATTTGTCCACGATGAAGATCCGTGAGTAGAATATATATTACTCAAATTTCAAATTATGTGAGAGTGTTAGACTAGACATAAAATTTAAGAATAAAAGATTTTTTTTTAAAACTTATAATCTAAAATAAATAGTAATATTTACATGAGTATTTTTATTTTCTTTGAATGTATACCACTAGACAATTTGTCTTTTATTAACATAAATATCCTCAATAGGGATAAGTACAAGCAAATGGGGCTAGGTCTTACCTTACCAATCCTATTGTGAATCTCTATCAAAACATGAAGAAAATAAGAATCAGTGAGAACTAGATATAGAAAAAGTTTCATAAAGAGGAAGTATAGAAGATAATAAATAGCTCTCTCCCCTACGCATAAGATATTTTGAAAGAGTTGGGCAATACTAACAAAAAAACAAAGTCATTGCTGGTACACTAAGATAAAGTGCCAAAGAATTATTCAAAAGGTATTGTACAATATATCCTTTTTAACTTGATCTTGATTTACATTTATGTTCTCCAATTTTGATTGCACATAAATAGACACTTAAATTTATAAAAAATTAAACAAATAAGCATACATTTCCTACATGACATCTTACATGATAATTTGCATCCAATATATTGTCCTGTGTGTACTATGTCACGTGGACTCATGTATTTATTTATTTATCATTATACAAATTTACATGTCTACTGGTGTCCACACAAATTGATATGACTCATGGGCATTGAAATAATTGTAACAGCTGGCAATAATTGTTTGAATAGTTCCATTGTGATATGTGGTGCTCCAAAAAAAATAAAAATCCAAGAACAATTATGAAAGGATAAGTACTGCAAGATTGGGTCAAAAGTCCATCCATTATTCCTTTCTATTTTTTTTAATAATTATTTTTATAATAAACTAAGGGACATCTCTAGATTTTTTGCGTGGAATACATTTTTTGAGATAGGTCCATAAATTTTGCAAACGATTTTTTTTGGGAGAAAATATAAATATTAGAAAGTGACAAACAACGTCAGTTTTTTTAAAAAAAATAAATTAAAAATCCGATATTGTCCATCGGTTTATTTAATTGTTGCCTAGATACCTTAATTAGGAATATTGTTGACTTGATAATTTTATACTATTTTGGTAAATTGAATGTTTTGTAAAATGAATGAACTTTGGTAGACCTTTTAGATTGTTTGATGGATATTTAGTATGTATTTTAGTGTTGTTTATCTTGTATTCCTAAGATACTTAGAACAAAACTTTGAAGAACTTGGTAAGACACAATAAAGTTTAAGAACATTTTCACAACTAGAAAATTAAAACTAGTAGAGAAACTAGAATACAGAAACAAATTAGAAAAAATATAACGAAATATTTTTTCTAAAAGAAGAATTGTTGTCAATCTGTGTTTAAAGAATTTTACTGATTCCAACAAACTTTGTAGAAATACGAAGTTGCCAAAGTTTAATGAACCAGTGAAGAACAGAAGAACATAAATTAATTCACAAATCTAAAATCTGTAACACATACCAGAATCTGGAAAAACGGAAAGAAGATCAAGCCCACTGAATGCACAGTGTCCCCTTAAGGAAATTATTCCCCTCTAGTATCTGAGGTTTGATTTGGAATATGTCCTCCCAGGATAGAATGATCTCAATCACCAGTGTATTGATACCCAAAACGCTGGTGTCAGCGAGCCACTCAACGGCAGTAAAGTACACTTAGAATACTAGATTTAGAAGTAGAAGAAGAAGTTCAGAAAAAATCTTTCTTTAAAATGAGAGGAAATTCCTCAATTTATAGAAAACAAAGGGTAGTGTGAAAAGGTTCTTATTGTGCCTTACCGGAAAGGTCACAAACCTTTGGAAAAGTCACAATCTTTCGGAAAGGTCACCACCTTTCATAAAAGTCACAACTTTTCATAAAAGTCACAACTCTTCATAAAAGTCGCAACTCTTCATAAAAGTCGCAACTCTTCATAAAAGTCGCAACTCTTCATAAAAGTCGCAACTCTTCATAAAAGTCGCAACTCTTCATAAAAGTCGCAACTCTTCATAAAAGTCGCAACTCTTCATAAAAGTCGCAACTCTTCATAAAAGTCGCAACTCTTCATAAAAGTCGCAACTCTTCATAAAAGTCGCAACTCTTCATAAAAGTCGCAACTCTTCATAAAAGTCGCAACTCTTCATAAAAGTCGCAACTCTTCATAAAAGTCGCAACTCTTCATAAAAGTCGCAACTCTTCATAAAAGTCGCAACTCTTCATAAAAGTCGCAACTCTTCATAAAAGTCGCAACTCTTCATAAAAGTCGCAACTCTTCATAAAAGTCGCAACTCTTCATAAAAGTCGCAACTCTTCATAAAAGTCGCAACTCTTCATAAAAGTCGCAACTCTTCATAAAAGTCGCAACTCTTCATAAAAGTCGCAACTCTTCATAAAAGTCGCAACTCTTCATAAAAGTCGCAACTCTTCATAAAAGTCGCAACTCTTCATAAAAGTCGCAACTCTTCATTATGAAAAGTTACGACTTTTATGAAAAAGTTGTGACTTTTATACATTATCCTTTGACTTTACATAGTCAATTATGATAATTCCACTAGAGAGTAGTTTTCTAACGGTATCTTGTCTATGTCCTATATGACTAGACTTTCCGTTATACATCATTCTCCATGCCCTACCTATTGCATCTTGACTATCAAAGTGTATGCATACTGATGCCAATGGTCTGGGCCAAAAAAATATATCTATCAAGAAATTCCGAAGTCTTTCAACTTATTCACCGACCTTATCTAGAGCTCCTAGCTCAGAGATCATTGTAGAGCTAGCGATACATGTCTTTTTCTTTTTTTTTAGTCTCCAAACAGAATTAAACATATTCTTTATCACATAGAAATGTTTTTTCTTTTCAAATAGTCTTCCAACTATAACATTTTGCCATGCTACTTTATCAAACAAAAATGTGCATCTCTCATTTTGCAAACTAAAGAATTTTAAAGGCAACACTATTTGCCAAGCAAAATTCATTCCACAACAAATGGTTTGTAGATCTTTTTTCAAAGATACACATGATAAAAAAATCAAAATTGTTAACTCTTAGAAACTATTTTCCTTCTTAGTTAAATAATAAGAAGGTTACCTGGTGTAATCTTTAACTGGAATAGCACCAATTTTTTCTGTATATTCTCACTTCGACCTTGCTAAACAAAGCACCAAATTCTAGAGAAGTAATGCATTAATCTTCTACTTCCATGATCTGTTTCTCTCAATCAATAGAATACAAGAAATACCAACAGTATAATAATTTCCTTAAGATTGTTCAGGTTTTTTTTTTCCCCATTAGATTGAGGTGAATAGGGCAGCAGTTTGATGGATAATTCCACTTTTCAAACATATTTCTGCACAAGGAGATTTATACTCTCCATTCTTATCACTTCTTATCTTTTTCCCAACTGATTTTCAACTTCGATATTATATTGTCTAGACATTTCTATTGCTTCATCCTTACCATTCAGCAAATAGACGTAATCATTTCTAATGCAATTGTCAATGAAAGTTATGAGATACTTTTTTCCACCAC
>NW_006239522.1:174973-175142 GCF_000226075.1 Solanum tuberosum | reverse complement strand
ACATAATACAAAAGTATCATTGAATTTCATATCTTTTGCTCCAAAATTAAATTAGACACCAAGTCTAATTTTATCTTTATCATAAGCAAAGAACCCCCACATTTTAAATATAATCTCAAAAATATTTTTCAAATATTTGAAAATAGTTTTTCCACATATTTTTCCCATA
>NW_006239522.1:173142-174704 GCF_000226075.1 Solanum tuberosum | reverse complement strand
AGTGAAGTTTATAGAAAGTCAAAAGTACAACATTGACTTATTATGTGAAGTTTTCATATTTTTCAAATCAATTGCATAGTCTGATTTATCCAGAGTAGTAAACTACAAAAGTTTTTAGCCTACAAAAATCAGACACAATCAAATTTCACATGGAGTACAAAACTACAAAAAAAAATTACACATGCATTATTTATAAGTTTGGGTTTACCACAAAACTGGTGTGGAGGAACTATCCTTACTGCAAAAGGGAACAACAAAATGTTTTGTCTTTTCAGAAAGAAAGCAATGTTGTTTGTTCAGGACACAATCTATTCCATATGAGAAATGGAAAGGAAGGAAATCCAACTTGAAATATTTCAAAGTGTGGGGTGTCTAGCCAAAGTCCAAGTTCCTATTCCTAAAAGGATTAAAATAGGACCTATGACTATGGACTGTAAAATTAGACTTGAGTAGTCTAGTGAAGGGTCTAAAAGACCTTGGAAAGGAAAAAGGAGAATGTACTTAATAAAGAGATTCCGAGGTGTAGTAAATGTCAAAGGACATCTACTTTTTTCGAATATGATTTTGTAACATTTCTTGTGTCTTCTGTAGACTCATCCTTTTGGACATATGGTGTTAATAGTGAGATTGGTTCATTCTTAAGCAATCCTATTGGAAGTTGGTTGATCTTCCCCCAGGAAATAAACTTTTGGGTTCAAAGTGAATCCTCAAAAGGAAAATGAAAGTCGATGGAACTGTTGACAGATATAAAGCAAGACAAAAACAAGGTCTTGATCTTTTCGACACATACTCGCCAGTAACTAGAATTACATTCATTTGGATGTTAATTGTGTTAGTTGTGGTATATGACCTCCAAATTCATCAAATGAATGTGAAAACAACTCTCTTAAATGGAGAATTGGAGGAAGAAATTTACATGGAACAGCCCGAGGGTTTTGTGGTTCCTGGTAAAGAAAAGAAAGTGTGCGAACTTGTTAAGTCACTTTACGGACTAAAACAAACAGCCAAACAATGACATAAGAAATTTGACCAAACTATGTTGGTAAATGGATTTAAGAATGATGGAAGTGATAAATGTGTTTACATTAAAATCACAAGGTCATTGTTTGTTTGTATATTGATGACATGTTGATCATCAGTAGAGACACTAAATGACATAAATGCTACTAAACGTATGCTAGAAAGCAAATTTGGAATGAAAAATCTTGGAGTAGCTGATGCGATCTTAGATATAAGAATCCTTAGAACTCCATAATGTTTAGCATATTCGCGGTTTCATTGCATTGAAACGGTACTTGACTAGTTCAAATATTTGGATTTCAATATTGTCAAGTCTCCAATAAATGTGAGCTTTGCATTTCAAAAGAGTGAAGGCAAAACTTGGGCACAATTGGATTGTGCTAAAGTATTGAGAAGTATGATGTATATCACGAAGTGTGCGCGATCAGATATAGCATGTGTTATTAATGAATTGAGTCGGTTCATGAGTGATCCCAATCGAACTCATTGGATGACAATGAAAAGAGTTTTGGGGTATTTAAAACATACTCAAAACTATGTCT
>NW_006239522.1:164157-172869 GCF_000226075.1 Solanum tuberosum | reverse complement strand
GAATATATCCTCCCAGGATAGAACGATCTTACTCACCGGTGTATCGGTACCTAAAATCACTGTGTCAGCGAATCACTCAACGACAATAAAGTACACTTAGAATACTAGATTTAGAAGTCGAAGAAGAAGTTCAGAAAAATTCTTTCTTTAAAATGAGAGGAAATTCCTCAATTTATAGAAAACAAAGGGTAGTGTGAAAAGGGACTTATTGTGCCTTACCGGAAAGGTCACAAACCTTTGGAAAAGTCACAATCTTTCGGAAAGGTCACCACCTTTCATAAAAGTCACAACTTTTCATAAAAGTCACAACTTTTTCATAAAAGTCGCAACTTTTCATAAAAAGTCAACAACTCTTCATAAAAGTCACAACTCTTCATAAAAGTCGCAACTTTTCATCAAAGTCACAACTCTTCATAAAAATCGCAACTCTTCATTTTTCATTCACACCTTTTTAAAAACCCAACATTTAGTCAGTTTGTTACTGATATTATAGCTCAGTTAAAATTGATTTTTGCAACATTTAGTGCTGGTTTACAAGTAAATATTGATTTGCAATTAATTACATTTGACAAGTGAGATGCAGAAATTGCACGTTTCTACTTTCTTTTTTTTTTGGCGAAAAATTGATCGAACTAATTAACACTGTCCGTCGATTTTATACAAAATTAAAATTAAAAACAATGCAGAAACTTAAAAATTGACCTGCCGTTGGTTATTACGAATATTTTTAAAACTTATTTAATTTTAAAAAAATTAAAAATAAAATACTTCAATATATAAATCGAGGCTGTCCGCCAATTTATTTAATTCATTCATCGGGTTTAAGAGAAAAGATTGACTTAATAAAATTATAGAGATGTAAACATACAAAGAAATCAAGGGTAAATAACAAACTATATATATACATAAAAAATAAATTGGGTTGTGACACCCTATCCCCGATCCCCCCCCCCCAAATTTCCTCTATCTTGACCCAACCCGATCCCACTTCCCCGTCCCATCCAACAACCCTAACCGAGTTTGATCCATGAATACAAAGCTCAACTTTCCAAAATGACTAACTAATTTGGTCTTGGAATGGCCGGAAACCAAAAATTGCATTTGTCTATTCTTGACGATCAATAATAGGGCTTATTTTCCCCTTTATTAACGAACGAGTTAAAGGATCAAAAATACACCTAAACTATTTAATTTTTTGAGTTTCATATCTGAATTATTGAGAGTGTGAGTTTTCTCCTTAAACTATCACTCAATAATTAGCGAAACACCTCTCAACTAATTTATGATGTTGTGTGTATTTCCCTCTCTCTTTTGTTTTGAAATTCTGTCACGTGACACTCCACATGCTAATTGTCGCTAAAAATACAAATTTAACATTAATTAAATTGTTATCGTTAATTAATTGTCACTAAAGATTATTTTTGTTTTGTATCTATACATATTGATACATAATTTGCAAATAAAATTTTAAAATGTTATATCAGATGTTGAACACCTACTGTTAACTCACGAGTCAGGCAAATCACTCTTTGATAGGGGTGGGCAAAATCAGTCCAAATATTCATGATCCGTCTAATTCATTTATGTTTCGATAAGTTAATAATCTGCTTATTTTATTGTATGGACTCATTTGATATGTTTATTTCATCCCATTTTAATTTGGGCTAATATAATGCAATTCAAATTGATTCATGAGAAATTACAAATCTCTTTTTTAAAATATTCAAATAAAATTTCTGATGAATCAATTTGAAATGCATTATAATATGATATTATAAATAATAATTTATTTTATGTACAAGAAAATACATGATGTATGATATTATAAATAATAATTTATTTTAGGCTGCCTTTATTTTATGTACAAGAAAATACATGATGTGAACGAGGGATATGTTTCTAAAGATTACAAAGGCTTCATTAATTAATTTTAGAGATGAGATCTAACTTCCAACCCAAAATATGTAGTGTGGTCAAATCCAACTAAAAAAGACTATGGAAGAACATTTATGAATGTCGTAAAAAGTTGAGATCTAATTGTAAGAAAAATGTATCATTTATGGGGAAAAATATTTGGACTGCTGGCGAGAACGCATGACTTTAAGATCCGCCCCTGAAGCAAAGCACCCATCAGTGTTTTTATTCAAAATTCATTGGGTGCTAATATGTACATATATTCATTTTTTCAGATTTTCAATATAAATATACAAAAAAATTGTCGGGGTCAATGGGTGCTCGAGCACCCAGCACGCTCTACGTAGTGACGTAGATCCGCCCCTCCACACGCGTTTATGTATTATCCCATTATTTTACTGCGTCAATTACAACCAACAATTATTTAGCTCCGTGAGTAGAATGTATATGTGTGGAAAGTTGACTGCTGACAATAATTGTTCGGGAAGTTCAATTGTGATATGTGTGGTGCTCAAAAAAACAACCCTAAAGGAGTCTGATCCATCTATAAAAAGTTCAACTTTTCAAAATGACTAATTTAGGTCTGGGAATGGCCAAAAACCAAAAATTACATTTGTCTATTAACGAACAATAATAGGGCTTATTTTCCCCTATATTAACGAAAGAGTTAAAGGGTCAAAAATACATTTAAACTATCTCAATTTTTTTAGTTTTATATCTGAATTATTAAGAGTTGTGTGAGTTTCCTACTTGAATTATTACCCAATATAAACGTGCCTATTAATTTGACCTCAGTTGACATTTATGTCCTCTAATTTTGGGTGTGCACATGGTAAACTCTTAAACTTGTATATAATTGAATAGGGATAATACATATATTTGACCTTAAACTTGGCTTCAAATTTTAACTTTGACCTCCAACTTTCATAGTGCACAAACAAGCACTTTAACTATCCAACCTTTTAATAAATAAACACGCGATTTTTGGAGCCAAGAGCGTGAAATGCAATCACTGCCACGTGTATTAGTGAGCCACTCAATGGCTGCCAACTAATTAAACACTTTACACGTCCATTTTAGAACTAAAAAAAAAATAATTAATTAAGGGTAGAGTTGTCATTTCAGCATTTTTTTCACTGTTGTGTGCCTAAAAATTACTTCTCACTCGCGCAAAATGCGTGCACGTCACGCGTTTTGCCAGGTAAGACACGCGTGTTTATTTATTAAAAGGTTGGATAGTTAAAGTGTCTATTTGTGCACTTTAAAAGTTGAAGGTCAAAGTTAAAATTTGAAGCCAAGTTTAAGGTCCAATATATGTATTATGCCAATTGAATAAGTGACACACATTCTACATGACATATACAAATCAGTTCGAGTGTATTTCACCCGAATTGTCACGTAGGATGTGTTTGTTTACTTGTTAAACTTTATACAAGTTTAAGTGACTACTTGTACACACCTAAAATTAAAGATCGTAAATGCTAACTGAGGCCAATATTAAATGACATGCTTATCTATTATACTTTTACATTTTCATGACAGTTACCTTACCTATCAAATAGTATGCATGACGCATGCCATGATGTCTGATACTCCTTTTCATTGAGTCTTTGATTACGTACATATAGTTCAGAAAGACCAATATTATTGTATAAGTCAAGATATTTCTACTTCATGAGTCAGGACAGTGTTTTACCTAAGCAACTTCCAGGAAATTGTTAATAATAGTGACAATCGGTTGCAAAATCAGAAATTTCGTTAAAGGTGTTCAAGATTAAATATATATATATGAAAAATAATTTTTAATCTATATACTTCGCATAATAATTTATATACATAATATAATTTTTGGACGAAAGGTGTTTGTACTGCATCTGCATATGACCATTGATGAGAGTGCATTTTCCAGGAAACTGTACTTACTAATTGCTTTACCTAAACACAAAGTGTCATCTATTATATTAATATAAACAAAGACAATTACTTAATGCAAGCTGGTACCAACAAAGGGGTGGCTTAATAAAATATAATTTGTTGAAAGACTTCGTTCAACAAACAAATATACTTTAATTTGTTCAAGGCTAACTTTTCGTTCGATTTTCCTCTTTTCTGAATTACTTAACCTTAATTTTTGATTTAACGTTTGTGATTCGCCCTCCCTGTTTGGTTTTTATGTGTGAATTTGTATATCGAATATGATTTAAAACATCTTATTTTAAATGATACATATATGGTCATAATTCACTCTTCCATACGTAAGTACAATGACATCTTATATATATATATATATATATATATGCTCCCCTTGAATAAAGACAAATGTTCACATGCATTATTGGATCTTAATCTTAACTTAACCTTCCTAGTTCTCAAGGGACCTAATTATATATAAATTAAAACTTAAAAGTCTACTAAAGAGGAATAGAACAGTATTTCAACATTCGCAATAGAAACGTCGTTTCAATTTATGTGATGTATTTTCCTTTTTAGTGTGTCGAAAAAAAAAGACAAAATATGTCTTTTTTATCTTGTCTTAAAGGCATTATACACGCCCGATAATTGATTCGGGATCCAACCCCGAGACCCGATCTAGGACTTGACCTCGACTCTCGACTCAAGACACGACATTTGAATTGGGACCCGACCCCAACACCTAAGTCGAGACTTGACCTAGGACCCGACTTCCAAATCGAGACACGACTCTGACTCTCGATCCGGAACCCGACCCCAACACTCGACCCAAGACCTGATTTCTAACCCGGATCCAACCCTGACACGCGACAGCTGATCACTTGGGACCCGATCCGACCTTTACTCTCAACCCGAAATCCGACTTTGTCACCAGACCTGGAACCCCATCCCGACACTCGACCTAGGATCTAATCTCAAATCCTGACCCAGGACCCAACACCCAGATCGGGATCTGACTTTGACCCAATCCGATCCGACCTCAGACCTGGGAGTTGAATCTCAAATCAGGTCTAGAGGTTCGTGTCCCAATTTATGTGATATAGTTGACTTTTTAGTCTGTCGAAAAAAGAATGACAAAATGTCTTTCTGTCTTGTTTAAAGGCATTTTACAAGCCCTCTCTGGTCATTTCTATCTCTCTATATATATAGAAGGCCATAACAAACATTCACATAAACTTGAATACTCCAATTAACTTCAAGATGATGCAAGATGTTTGGACTCAGTTGGGTCCAACCATTGCAGCAATCATGTTCACCTGGACCATGTACCAGAACTACTTTCCTCACGAACTTCGTGGTCATATTAGGAGGTATACCGATAAACTCGTTAGCTATTTCTATCCTTATATGCACATTATCTTTTATGAACTTGAAACTGAAGGGTGGTTTGAGCGGAGCAAAGCTTACGTAGCGATTGAAAGGTACCTTAGCAAGAACTCGAGCACTCAAGCTAAGCGTCTCAAAGCCAACGCGGTGAAGGATGGTCAATCGCTTGTTCTAACCATGGATGATCATGAGGAGATAATCGATGAATATAAAGGCGAGAAGGTTTGGTGGATTTCGAGCCAAAAACCAGCCAGCAGACAGATAATATCTCTTCATAGGGAGGATGAGAAGAGGTATTTCAAGCTAAAATTTCACAAAAAGAATCGCGACCTTATCACAAATTCATACTTGAAGTATGTGTTGGATGAAGGAAAGGCGATATCTGTGAAAGAACGACAGCGAAAGCTGTACACAAACAATAAGGGAGATGGAGGTGGTTATAGATACAGGGGAGGAAGGATGTGGAGTGGAGTAGTATTTGAGCATCCGTCAACATTTGATACTCTAGCTATGGATCCAAACAAGAAGCAAGAGATTATAGATGATCTCGAAACATTTAGCAAGTCAAAAGACTACTATGCAAAGATTGGCAAGGCGTGGAAGCGTGGTTATCTTCTTTATGGTCCTCCAGGAACCGGTAAATCTAGCATGATTGCTGCTATGGCTAATTTCTTGAAGTATGACGTCTATGATCTTGAGCTGACATCGGTTAAGGACAATACCGAGCTAAGAAAACTGCTGATAGATACAACAGGTAAATCTATTATTGTGATTGAAGATATAGATTGTTCCCTTGACCTTACAGGTCAACGAGAGACGAATAAGAAGAAGAAAGAAGAGGAGGATAAAGGAAAAACTGAGGAAGATGCCGTCAAGGAGAAGATGAAAAAGGGAGGAGAGGTGAAAGAAAAGCAAAGTGAGGTAACTTTATCTGGACTTTTGAACTTCATTGATGGTCTATGGTCAGCTATTGGCGGTGAAAGGCTTATCGTCTTCACTACCAACTATGTGGAAAAGCTTGATCCTGCTCTAATTAGGAGGGGGAGGATGGATAAACATATTGTCCTATCCTACTGTTGCTTTGAGTCATTCAAAGTTCTTGCACATAACTATCTTGACGTCGTTGAATCTCATGTTCACTTTCCTGAGATTCGTCGTTTATTGGAGGAAACTAATATTACTCCTGCTGATATTGCTGAGAATTTGATGCCTAAGTCTTCAAAGGAAAATGCAGACACTTGTTTGGAGAGATTGATTAAAGCTCTTGAAACTGCAAAAGAGGAAGCGAAACTGAAGGCTGAGGAAGAAGAGAAAGCAAAGGCGGCTGAGAAGGAGAAGGAAGAGAAAGATCGCGAGGAAAAGAAAGAAGTAACAGCTACTGAAGAAGCTAAGAATGCTGACAGTGTAAACGAAAAAGATAATGGTGTTAAGGAAAATGGTGATGCTAGCAAAGATTGATGAACACACATATATGAAAGTGTACTTGGGGGTGTTTTAGCTTTATGTTTTCTACATTATTGGGTTTATTAGCTGAACTTGTAATAAGTTTATTTTATGTCTTAGTGATGCTTGAATACACATAATTCTGCAAGTGGTTTTCATGTAGTTGGTGAAGGTTAATAAGAAGTTTTTTTATCATGGAACACTCAAATTTTAGCATTACGATCCACATTTTGCCTAGAGCCTTCTAACGAGCTAACAAGCACTGCAGTGCTCAATTACAAAGTGTTGCAGTGCCAACTTCTGTCTAATTGTATGAAATTAATCGATATTGACATAGTATATTTGTGGTTTCTGTTTGTTTTCAACACTGCCTTCCTTAGTCCTTATTAGTATTTTTAAAAAGGATGAATCTACACAAGTCATTGGGAATTTACGGTTTTTTTCTTATGCAAAAGTAGGTACACATTCTGTTTGATACAAGAAGAATGTTATAAATAGGTGTAAGAACAATGCAGGACAGATCCCAGACGGAATCAGCACGAAAAGAAAAAAAGCATTTTCGCGGTCATTGGATAGAAAGACACTATATTTACTTGAATTGAAGTCATATTCACAAAAGAAATGTTGGGAACCACAGTTAAAGAGAAGGAAAGTGAATGTAAAGAAGGTGTACCTATATCATCAAAAAGTCCTAACGTATCGTGCTTCAAAAGTTGTCGCGACTACAGAACAAAGATTAATATGTATTACTAAAGAAGATCTCTAATAGACTAGCAAGTCTGTTCATGTACTGTAAGATGTCCAACAAATGGTAACACAGGAAACAGCTTTGCATAAAGATATATAGAAGGGATTTCAATGAAAAACTTCATGATCCAGATCAAAACGATATATATCAGTGTATAAATATTGTATAATAATGTATATATATACATTTCTTATACATAGTTATATTAATTCGCCACTTGCAAGTAGAAGTGTTAAACATGGGAGTTGAATTGAATTTGGATATGTTAAAATTTTAATGACTCGCTTAAAAGTTATTTAGGTTGAAACATGTTGGATTAAAATGGATGAAAATAGGGTTATTGAAAGAATATAAAGAAATATACTAGAAAGGATCGTGAGAAATTTTCTGGATTTTGTATTTCTTCAACCTGAAACTACAAAGCTATTGTACAAGAAAATATATTGGAACTTCCTAGGGATTGAATGGTAATAAAATAAACTAAGTACCTACCTAGTACATACAGCTGCGTAGCAGAAAATAGGACATGTACTATTTCCAGAGTACTCTACTCTAAAATATCTGTACATGTATATGTATTTACAAGGAAATTGTTCTATTAGAACTGGATCTCTATTGTTTCTGTTGTTGAAGCCCATAATGAATAAATCAATCCAATAATATAATTGGGCTTATGTTCTGATTCAAAGGCAAATCAAGCTTCTTCACTCAACTTCTTTGTAACATCCGACAATTTGAAGTGGCTTTGAAGAAGCTTGAAATTTGGAAATAGTCATTTTTGGAAAATTTAAAATCTGGAAATTTGGCAGTCCAGAATCTGGAAAATTTGGCTAAGTTCAAAAATCTGGAAATTTGGCTAAGTGTGGAAATGAGTGAGTTTTTGGCCAACTTTGAACAGTCGTAACTCCTAGCTCAGGATGATCCAGGAGTAGTTCCAGTTATGTTTAGAAAAGCCCTTGGAACGATCTTTCCAACGCCACCGAGTTTACTCGATTCCGAGTTCGTATGAGCGAGTTATGCCCTTTGAAAGTTGGGCAGTTGGCAGGGAGTCCGTTCCGGAAATTTTAAGGGCATTTTGGTCTTTTCACAAATCAATTGTTTTGGTTATATTAAAGTGTTACACTGATTTTAGATCAGTTTGCCTCATTTTTTTTAAAGAGTAAAGAGCTAGGGCTTGGGAGAGAAGAGAGAAAGAAGAGAAGGAAGAGGAGAAAGAGAAGAGCAATCAAGGAGATCATCGTGGATTTTTCGTCGGGGGTGATCCCTATCAAGGTATGTGAGTCTTTAGTGTGGGTTTATCCTTTCCCCCC
>NW_006239522.1:162433-163691 GCF_000226075.1 Solanum tuberosum | reverse complement strand
AATTTAATTTCGTAATTCTTCTTAAGTTTAGCTGTCCTAAATTATTCCTAAACATCATAGGGTCCTTCCAAACACAAATCATTACCCTTGAATTCATAATTCCAATTTAAGGAGAGTAAAGTTAGAAGTCAAGTGAAGTTAGTTTCAAAATCAAGTGAAGTTAGTTTCCAAGTCAAGTGAAGTCAAGCTTAGAAGTAAGTAAGTCAAAACAAGTCTTTAAGGTTTTCCAAGAGTCTTCATTGATCGTTTTAACTTCATTTTAAGGCTCAAGTTAAGTAAAGAATGAAGGGTTCTAAGTTAAGAGTTTCAAGTTGAGTCAAGAATTTAAAGTCAAGTCAAAAGTTAAGAGTTTCATGTTAGGTTAAGAGTTTCACATCAAGCTAAGAGTTCAAGTAAGGTAAAGAGTTTAAAGTTGAGTTCTTTTCTCAAAGTTATTAGGGAACTATGTATTCCCAAAGAAGTTTTAAAGAAATGTTTTTACATTTAAACAAGGTTGGAAACTGAGATTTCCAAAAGAGCCTTCGGGCTAGTTTTTGAGTAATTATCTCATATCAGCAGGAATAAATATGTTTTAAAAACATAAGAGCCAGTACATTTTTGGGAGTAGTATCGAGCACCGAATTGGGGGAGCGTTCAAAGAACCCACAGCCCCCATAGAACCATGTTAGCCACCATGGGTAGAAAAGGATCATACTTTTTAGATGAATCATTTTCGTATTAGACTAGTGGATCCATTAGGCAGTTCAGGTCTTATACCTTTGGCCGGGTATAAGATGCTCTGGCAGCGTGAGGTCGATCGCTGTATCATCACTATAGCTCTTATGTGATGGTTGTCGGTTAGAGAAACTCCCACAGCAGTTATTATATTTTATATACATCAGTTCATTTGTATTTCTATATACATCTCAGGCTTATTGTATCTTTGCATACACACAGAGTTTATAGCATGTTTTAAACAGTCTTTCTTTATATCGCACTTGTTTTAAATTGCCTTATATTGAAAGAAGTCAGTCAGGTTGAGTTGAGTTGAGCAAGGTAAACTTTTCAGTTTCTTCCAAATTTCCTTCTAGCCTATGTTGCTTAGCTTTCCAGCTCGCATACTCGTACATTCCATGTACTGATGCCAGTTGGCCTGCATCTTATTATGATGCAGATACAGGTACCCCGGATCAGCATCCTGCACGTCGTTGATCCAGCTGAGCACTCCAGAGTCTGTGGTGAGCCTCCTTGCATTCCGGAGGACTCAATTATTTTGTGT
>NW_006239522.1:125859-162000 GCF_000226075.1 Solanum tuberosum | reverse complement strand
CATCTTAGTATTTTAGAGGCTTCATAGACAGACAGTCAGTCAGTTAGTTTTGAGTCTCTTATCTATATATATATATATATATATATGTAAATATTCTATTTTGAGATTCGAGTTGCCTTTATGGCCATATTTTATAAGTTAAGTTGTTTTGTAATATTGCATTGCATCGAGTTATTCTGTTGAGGTTTCCGCTGAGTTAAGAAAGCCAGGCCAAGGGTTCGCTTGGGGCCAGAAATGGTCTCCGGGTGCCGGTCCCGCCCAGGGTATAGGCTCGGGGCGTGACATTCTTCTTAGCTTCTCTCTTTGTTGAGCAAATTAAGTCACCGGAAATATTTAAACAAAGTTTCTTATGGATCAATCAAAACTATGTATCAATCTAATTTTAAAGTAAATTGAATTGAACGAATCAAAATGAAATGAATTATAATAAAATAAGTGAATTATTAACCTATCCGCAAGTAATACTAGAAGAATCTAAAACAATAAGAGGGACTTGTGTCAAATAAAAAGCCTTAATTCAACACTTGGTAGAGAACCTATACACATATTATATTATATGAATATACCTAATAAATTGTCAGCAAAGTGATAAGGATCTTAATTATATTTTGTTGGACCACTTTTTGAAAAATAAATTCAGGTATAGGGGCTAAGATATATAATTAAGTCCCACTTTGATTATTTGTATTAAATAAGATTAAAGGAAGTATGTTAAGTGTGCCACATTGGATGATGAATATATTGGTTTTCTCTTTATATAATTTTGAATAATTGTTATCTTATGAATCATATATTTTTTTCGGATTGAGTTGGAATCAAATATATTTCTTTATATGGTAATAAGAATCTTACTCTAATTCGATGTTATTGTGTCATAATATTGACCCTCATATGTTATATATGTCATTCACACTCCAATTGATAAGTCAAAGTGAAGGGTGTTAAGTGTACATTTTATTTGAAAGAAATATATTATTATTTTTTATATGCTCTTAAATAATTCTCGTTTCATGAGCTATTTTTGGAGTTGAATGTATACTATTGATCTCTTTACAAAAAAAAAAATGAAATTTGAAAAAAAGTTTAATACAATATTGCTCATATGACAAATTCTTAACCTGGTTCTCATCCAGCCAAGTTTTCAAGTGTCAATAGTAGCCCATGAGAAGGAAAATAACAGAATAAAATAGAGTAGGATTTATAAATTAATTCATTATTTTTTTTTAGGAAACTTATTAACATGTACAATTTGATTAAAATTATTTATCAATATGATCGAAATATACTTTAGTTGCTATTTTTTTTTTTCTTGATCTACTTTCAATAATATTGTAGATGTCAATTCATGTTGTGAGATAAAGGTAATGAATGATTGAGATGATTTTGGATATACCTTTTCAATTATTATTGAAAATTGACTCATCTTTAAAGTTAGAGATTGAAAAGTCACTCGAAAGGACCAGCTGGATTTGCATCTATGTTTGAACAATCACATTGAGATATGTTATCTTCAATTTTAAGACATTTTTAAAACCAATTATATCCTAACAAGGTTGGTCACAGGTAGATTTGAATCGATTATTGATTAAAATTTAAATTAAATCAATTTAATCGATTTTTAAAATATTAAAATCAAACTAAATTATTATCATCAAATATGATAATATATTTATCGATTTGTTTTTTTTTAAAATTTAATTTGATCCGATTGTTTAATAATTAAATATTAATCATACATAAAAAGAAAACATGGAAAATAGAAAAATAAATTAGTTAGCAAAGAAAGATAACTAAACAACCCCACTAGCCACTCCTTATGACCTGAAAAAAATAAATCGAACCATCTCAGTACAACATGAGAGGGGTAGTTACGTAGTAACTCCTAACTCTTAAGACACGAGATAAAATCTTACCAATTTTTTAAAATAAAAATAATGAAAAATCACATTAAGTGATTTAGAAATATAGGTATATAATAATATAGATAAATAACCATATATTTTTTATGTGTTTGGTTATAATATAAGTACTATTATTTTTATTAAAATGATTGAAATGCCCTAAAAGCTATTTTAGAAAATTAGATTACAAGTTACAGAATTGAACCGTTTATAGTTTGGATCAAAAATGTCCTTACCGTTAATATTTTGATTCAAAAATGTCCTTGCAGTCAATACTTTGGTCCAGAAATGTTCCTATAGTTACAAAATTGGTCAAAAATGCCCTTTTCCGAATAAATATATTATTTTTTTCTTTTTAAACACATATTCTTCCTAATTAAAATATTATTAAAGAACACTATTCTTGTTTTCTTTCTTCTAAAATCACTTTAACAAATAAAAATGTAGGAAATATTTTTTTCTTCTTAATCTCATTTTATCAATTAAAATAGAGTAACTTCATGTACCTTTTCGACAAATATTATATGTCATATATATATGATCATAGTAATATAACGATAAAAATAATGATGATAAAATAAGAAATATTTTTATTTTTTATTTTTTTTCTAAATTGAAGTAAGATAATCATTTGCTAATTTAAAAAAAAAAACATTATTAGAAAAAGGATGAGTTTAAAAGAAAATAATAATATATTTATTTGGAAAATGAGCATATTTTACCCATTAAATAACAATAAAGGCATTTTTGGACCAAAGTATTGACGGCAAAGGTATTTTTGGACCAAACTACAAACGGATGGCATTTTTGTTCCTTTCACATAGTTTAAGGGCATTTATGAACCAAAGTATTGATGGTAAGGATGTTTTTGAGCCAAACTATAAATGGATGACAGTTTTGTTTCTTTCATATAGTTTAAGGGTATTTTTTACCTTTTTTTTCCTTGTTAATATAGTGAATACGTAAAAATGAATGGATATAATTAATATATCATGCATGTCAATAATTTTAAAGCTTATCAACATATAGTAGTCAATAGTTATATAATCCTTTTATAATATGGTTGGACAAGGATGAACCAAACTAGCCACGAGAACACAATATATATCACTTTCATGACAAGTTGGAATTAATTAAAAGGAAGTAATTAGTCAACCCCACCATATTAAATACACTTTTAAGAAGAAAAAAAATAACTTTAATAAGTATGGAATGTCTTGCAAGAACATGACCAAGTGATGGTAAGTTGGTAACTAATCAATAATCATATCTTGTGATTAGTGAGATTTTTAGTTTATGAGTTTTCGATTATGATTATTTTTATTTACTGAATTTTAAATAAATCATTTATTACAAATAAATGATTTTCTAATAGGGTGTGCTATACTTCTATTATCCTATTCATTGTTAGGGACCGGCCTCAACTAGTGAACACATCTAATTGCTATGAGATAGGCTTGTAAATAATCTTAAGGTAGTCATGAAGGAAGTACAATGAAATTACGATTTATTATTAGTTTCAACACTTATATTTTAAATAAAAAAAAAATTCATGTAAAATTGTATCAACTAAAGCTTCGACCCTGAGATTAAGAGTGAGTAGTTGACATCAATCTGACTTTGTATCATCATCTATAAAAGAGAGTTAAATAAGCTAAGGTATATTAGAAAGAACAATCACTACAACAAAAACAACTTTTAGCAGCAATAAATAGACACATTAATAAAGAGTGCTAAAGTCTTTATCGGCATTAGTTAAGTGTCATTAGATCTAATGTTGTTAAAGGCTTTAGGGACATATACAAAGAGTGTTAATTGCCGCTAAAAATACATATTTAGCGGCAATTGAACTATTGTCGTTAATAATTACTGCTAAAGATCATTTTTGATGTAGTGAATATTATTATTCAGTTACATTAGCTATAGTAATAAGCCAGAAACACAGATACAAAATCAACTAGATGTATTCACAACAAAAAAGTCTGATCTCTATCTTTCAGCAACTGAACGGAAAGACCGACTACTCCAAGAGCACTCATCCATAAATTGATTACTGGTACAAATAACATAAAGAAATGTAACCAACGTTTTATTGGAAAAAACAACTCCAAACACTTAAAACTAAGAATCTCATATTACACTTACACATTAGAACAAGAACAAGAACTAACAAAAAATACTTCTAAATAGTTTACTTTATTCTTCAACTACTAAAGTTTTACATACAAATTCTAAAAAAAACACAGAATTTTCAACATCTAAATATACAAGAAATCTGCAGGACGTCCAGAATATGTAGTAGCAAATGATCTTGTAGTAAATTCATGTTTCCTATTTCCTCCATCGAATCGATTCACTTTGCTCTCAGCATGAAACCTTGTCATTGGCATAATAGGCTCATAAGTCTTGAAATTCCTCTGATGCATCTCAATTGATGATTTTTCACTAACTTTATATGCATCTCCCACAACTCCTACAGCTTTATGACTATTACATCCCAACAGAATCCCCGAACGACGTTTAGCCTTGTCTCTTCCATTTTGTGAAACTGATCTATTGGAGTTGCTTGTTGTTCTAATTGAGGGTATTTTAGCTTCTTCTATATCAGACATTATAGAGAAATCAGCTGCACTAGCAGTGACAACACTCCAATCAATGCTAACTTCACTTGGAGCATAACAGGACATACTATCTGAGCCCTGTCTAACTAGACTTGGATTAGCTGTGTTGTTACTTGGGAAGCTTTCGATTTCAAATAAGTCTGAACTTGCATCGCTTTCTGCGTAATCTTCTTCATATGTTCCATTTGAACTTGCACCTATGTTGATGATGTCGATTTCTTCAGCTTTCGGAACAATTGCATCCCATGTTAACATGCCTATGTTCTTCTCAAGACTCATTTTGCTTCTTTCTTTCTCTGTTATTGGAAAGCCAAACACTTCTAGTGACTTTCTTGATTCCTCTTCTTCTGTTTCCTTTTGCATTTGTAGCCCACCTTTAGGATCAAAAACAGGAACGGCGAAACGCTCATCTGATTTCAATCCAAGTACTCCTAATTCATCAATTTTCTTGAAGTGCAAATTTTGATGATAAGCTCCTATTGTACTAGTCTTGATGGTGTTTTGCTTTGATTTTGATTTGAAACTTTTTTCGCGGAGTTGATCATCAATCTCAACAGAGTTCTTGTCTTTGCAGTAACAATTGCAGCCAAATCTAGCAAGGAACTTCTTGCCGTAAGACTTGTTATTAGTCTTTGTTGGCTGCGGCGGTTGATGATGTTGATGCTGATAATGATGATTTATTGAAACTTTCTGCAACAATGCACTTCTGCTATTCCAACTTGATTCTGAATGAATACTGGGAGTTAAAGGTCTAATCTTTTGCTGCAAAGAAACTATATCAGCAACAGGTTGATCATCATGAATCTTGTGTTTGTTTTGTGTCACATTATTTTCCTCATCAACTCCTTCATTGAAGTATTTTTCTGCACTAAAGATGTCTATTTCTCCATCATCTACCTTTTTACTCAAATCTCTACTTGATTCAAGATTGAGTACAATGGTTTCTTCAGTACCATTGATCAAGTAAGAAGAAAATGAGGGATCAAGAAGATTGGTACTAGTACTTTTGGTGGCTTCTAGTTTGACCATAGCCATTGAGACTAAATTTTGTATTTGAGTGGAAAGAAAGTTTTTTGGTAAGGGGAAAAGGACTCAAAAAGAAGAGGATTTTGTAAAGAAAAATGGATTTTGGAAGCACTAAACTACAATAGGAAACTGATGTAAAAATAGTTTGGATGCAGATATAACAGAAATCATAGAAGGAAAAAAGGAAGCCAGTTCACTAGTGAAATAGATGGTGCCTAATAAAGCTATATACCCTTTTTCTTCCTTCCTATATTAGAGTTCTCAACATCAGATTGTGATTTTTCCTTTGACAACTTGTCCCACCTTTTAGGGTGTGTTTGGTATGGAGGAAAATTATCATCAACGACAATAACATATTCAGTATGATCCCGCAAGTGAGATTTGAGGAAGACAGACATTACTCATCTCTTGTAAGGTAGAGGTAGAGAGGTTGTTTTTAATTGGTATGACATGGTAGTTGCTCGTTCTTTGATGATTCACCGGTCAGGTGGTCACTAGTAATAAGATAATACTTCACTAAGTCAATCAACGCTAGATCTATCATCATAGATAAGAAAACAGGAAAATATTTTCTCAAAATGTTTTCATGTTAGGTTGGTCAAAATGTTGTGGAACCTCCCGGTCCCACTCCCGCCCCCACCTCCTCATCCCCAACCCCAACCCCACCATTTCGATAATATTTTCTGCTTACTTATCAACTATCGAAAAAATAAATAAGAAAATCACTTATTTTTCATGAAAACAATTTCCATCGAAAATGTTTCACTTTATACCAAACACATCCTTAGATTTAGTACTTACAAGAACTTTCCCACTTTTTGAAAGTAGTCCTCTTTACACTTTCTTTTATTCAACTTACTATTTTCTTAATCTTTAACTTTAATTGAAGAGAAAATTATTTTTTCAAACAAGCTTAGCATGTAATGATTTTCTAGGTGGCTAGTTACTTTCAGCTTTGCAATTATTAACCATACCGCTATAATTTCTATAGTGGAGTAATAAAATTTGAATATGTAGCAGAAAATGCAGAATATTTGCTTGTCCTTTATGGAATATAATTAATTTGTTTTAAATATGGTGTAGAAGTAGATGAGGTTAGAAATCTATCAAAAACAGAAATCACATCAATGCAGTTACCCCACATTAGCTTATGCTTTAGCTATCACAAATTATAACAAATAAGAACAAGTCAATTTAATGGTGTTATGTGAATTTTGGCCCATAAAGACTGCTGGCCACACAAGATTCACAATATCTAACAACATTTACAATCAAATCTGTGCATGAACAGATAATAAATTTTTAACTCATTTGGTATCAATAATGTTAGATCATTCATGTATACATGCTCCTTGTCGGCAAATACTTCTGCAGAGCCACGGATTCACATACTACTTGATGCACACAACACAAGATTTTACAACTCAATTACCAACATGTAAGGTGGGGTATAGTCCCACCACCACCAAGGGGCGGCGTAGGATGATTGAGATTCCTTCACACTTAACCAGATGTCACAATCTAACGCCAATGACATATATTGTCCGCTTTGACCTCACAGATTTGTCCCTTCATCTAAGCTATCATCGAACTCAAAGGCGTGTGTACCATTGGAACTTGTTTTATGCCTTATAAAGATCTTCTCTTTCCTAATCCTTAGGATGCACCTAAGGTTGATGGAGATTATGTTATTTGACTTGCTTTTTAGGTGCAGATGACTAATACTCTGTATTTAGATCTTAGTTTCACTTTAAAACAAAATTTGTCTCAAATCATTGACCCTACTGTCAATCCTAGTAGCCTAGTGACAACTCTTGTCACTTGTCATTCAAGCAACAGGGAGGCCGAACTAAAATATTGAGTTTATGTGTTCTGAATTCTAGAAAATGCAAGTTACGAGTTTGGTCTAACCCGATACTAAAACTATAGCTCCACCCCTATTAGTCAAGTGTAACTTAAGGTACAATAATCTCAAATATAAAAAAAAATGCACAGTGATGTCTATGGTTTTTGTAATAAGATCAGAGTCGTGTGGTTTCTTGGGCACTTCCATTTTATGTATTTTTTGCATTTTTTTTCTCAAGGATGTATCTTCATGTATGTATAAAGCTACAACTTCCCCTCATTCTATTGAAGAAAAAACAATTACTGAATCAAGATATCATATAAGAAATCAACTAGATCAAGATCAAGATTCCATTTTAATTAAACAACACATTACAGAGACTATATATCGAGGGAAGAAATGTTCCTAAGGACTTTCGAAAAGCTTCATAATAATCCCATGTAGCTCGGTTTTTAGAGTCATTATCTAACGAGACATGGAACAGAGAAGAAAATGAAGACAGTTATAAACGCTAAATCATCTGGTATAATTTATGGATCCATCAAGACTAAAGATATGCGGTGGAGTCTCGTCTCAAGGGACCCTGCTCGATCAAAATTTCTAGTGGTGGAATGTCTTGCATAACCATTGTATTCATAAGATGTTGGTCTTCCTGATCCATACGAGTTCAAATGGTCAGACAACATCTTAGGTGGCATCTCATTGCGAGGATGTGGAGTTGGTATCACCCAGAGTCCAATATTGTTTGACAGCAACCAGTATTTTCTCGGGAACAAGGGGACCGTCCTCATGATCCATCAATTTGAAGTTCCACCTCATGCCTCCTATTATCTTCTTCACCTTGATCAGTACATCTACATTGTCTCTAAGAATAACAGCTCCTTCTGGACGCAAAATACGGTCCATCTCTAAGAGAATGTCTTCAAATTCACACCTATAAAATTAGAAAAAGCTAATTTAGTCAATGATATCAATTCTTTTTTTCTTTCAATAGCTCCCTTTATCTGGATTTTTTTTCTTTTCCTGGCTGGGGATCAGTAGGTGGGGGAGATGTGAGTGACGAGCTGGCATTACTATTTCAACAACAGTGCAATTACGAATAACAGCATATGAAGTCACAGCAGCAAATAGGAGAAATGACGGTGGACTTAGCCACAGAACACGCAAACTTCCAAACTTGATCTTGAGAAGGTTACTACCCTAAAGTTTTAAGTGGCTGATCATCTACTATCAGTGTATATTCACTTAAGTTGCCTTCACTCTTATCATATCACAATTAATTAGACCCATTTACTTAAATAGCAACTAGGCATGTCCAACAATAGGACTTTCAATAAAGGAGCTGCAATACCACAGTGCTATTATTAGGCTCTTTATCTAAATGAAAAACATGCCAAGTAAATTAGCAATATAAATAAAATAGCGAAGATAAAAACTTACTTGTCCTTGTATAAACTGAAAAGGCCACTAGCATGAATGAGATCATATGTCCTCGGGTATGTAGAAAATGCTTCACACCTGAATCAGAAGATAACTATATGATCAGAGGAAATCTTTCTCCTACATAAGGAAGAGAAATAAATAGAAATAAAGTAAAACATAACACTACTATCTTCCTTGTGAACAAAAACAAAGATAATTTGATACAAGCTATTTACTCAAACAGCATACTGCATTTACTTGACATCCTCTTTGCTATTTCAATAAAGCAGGAATATGTTCTGAGAGAAACAAATGAGAAAATTACTTTGTATATATGGATCTTAGGTGCATTTGTGAAACATCTTCATGGTTTTCATAAGAGACAATTTCATCAAAAATGAAATGCAGTAGTCGTCTATTTTTTACACAGTTAGACATTTACTTGGGTGGAAGTCTTGATCTTAGCTCCAGCAGGTAAACAAAACACATTGAACCAGGGGAAAGGAGAGTTTCTATCATATGGTCCTATGCCTGTTAAATCAACAATAAAAACATACCCAGTATAGTCCCACAAGTGGGGTGTGGGGAGGGTGGGATGTAATGAGACCTTTGTGGGGTAGAAAGACTGTTTTTGATAGACCCTTTGTCTCAAGAAAATCATTTTTCAGAATAGGTCTGAAAGAAATACAAGAGGAAAAAACTATAATGAAAATATTGAAGAAAGAGAAGGACCGGTGTAAACACAGACTGAAATTGCATGACAAGATAAAAAGTCAGATTATGAGGGAGACAATGAGAATAATTCCTAAAAAGATAGATTATGAAGGAGACAGCAATAACTACATCATCATCTCAATATCAGTACTATAGATCACTCTTCCCCTATTTGTACGTACCAGTCATGATAGATACCAATCAGTCCCCGTTCAAATATAACCCCCAAAGTATTCTTCTCAGCTATTGTTGGCATAACATTCATAACCCAAAACTTGGGATTGTGAAGTGCTGCTGCAAAACCTCCTAGTCCAGCATTCATGTCCATAATGTTGCGGTACCTTCCAGTGTCCAGGAGTTTGTTGATCTTCTTATAAGCACTTACGTGTTTCTTCCATTTCTTGCTGTCTTCTTGATATTTCGCAACAGACACTCCAGAAACTAATCCATTGGCAATTCTTGGAGGAACAGCATAAAGTCTCTCAGGGAATGGCTTTAGACTCTCGTCTCCACCATTACCATTGTTTGGTGTTATGCACATTTCCATTTTGTTGTACCTGAACCAAAGAGGTAAAAATAATGGATCAGCCATGAGCTTGATTTTCAATATTGATACAATATGAACACAACCAAGACCACTGAAACTGCCTCAAACAAAACACAGTAATCATGCATTTCAACATACAACCGATTTCAGGGTTGTATCACTTACTACAAAATAACGAAGTATTCAAAACACAATACCAATCCTACTGTCACATTTCAGCACAAAAAGGCATTTATAGATATAATGTGAATTATTTTAAGTTCTCTGGAAATCCCAAAACTAATAGCGGCAAAATTAAACCAGTTAAAATACTCAATTCTATCAGAAACTAGTTTGGACAAAATGAAGCAAGGCTTATCTTGTTTATGGTCATCTAAACAGGACAGTGCTGTTCATCGTGCAGTTAGCTATAAGTTGATATATTCCTGTGGTAGTACATATATTGTGTTCAACAAGAATTAAGCATCAATTGAACAATTTCAGCTGGCTTAATTAGCAGAAGTGGCTGTTAAATAATTAGATGACCAGAACTGTTAATAAGAGAAAAGGAGAACAGATTGAAGTGCAGAGCAAGTTTTTTTTTTAGAATAAAGTGCAGAACAAGTAATTTAAATTGCTTCTATGGTCAAACCAGGATGTAACTAAATATGAAGGAAAATCTTACTTCTAACATACAGCTTAAATCATTAAAGAAATTTTTTAACTGACAGTGACATGTCCAATGTAATGAAAGAACCTCAGTCTATCCTTTTTTTTCCAGCTTTTTTAGGACGGGTCTTGGCTTAGAGAGTTGAGATAAGTTGTAGCATGCACTAAGCCACTCCCATAACGCAGTTCGCTTAGTAAGTTAGCAATGTGATATTTACCTTATCAGATTATGGCAAATGGATTGTCCTGCATACTTAGTGAATTTTCTGCCACCTAGACAATTCAAATTCGCATACTGAACCTTCTAGACATGCTATTCATTCGTAAGAAATAAGTTTCTCAAGTTCAAGTAATTCTAACTGGTGACGTGATCTAATTTATTTCTAAAGCACCTCAAGAGGAAACCAATTTCACAGTAGAATAGAGCTGCCACTCATGGGAATTGGGACACATGAAGCACATTCACCTTTTCATTTTCCCAAGAGAAGATCTGAGAACCTCCAACACATACAATTGAACTATTAAGTATGATGACATACCAGACACTATCTGGATCAGAAGGTTTACAAACTCTGGCTGCAGAATTTTCTTGTGCAGAACGGCATGAGGCACTATCCTTTCTTTTCTGCCAAATGGCAGTCTCTCCCTTTTCAGATATCTTCTCCCAGCAAAGAAGTTTAGCAGCCTCTTCAATCTTCCTTTGTTCTTCCTCAAGATCCTCCTTGGGGCGTTGCCAGGCCTTAAAATTGACCTTCCAGTTGATAGGAGGTCCAGAAAGCACCCAGTAGCCTCCAGGTCTAAGAACTCGGTCAACTTCCATCATGAGGATTCCATCTACATGACGAATAAACAATTCATGCAATTAAAAAACCATTATCAGAAAGAAAATAATTAGCTAAAAATACAAACAAGTAAACTGCATTTAACCATTTTTCTGGATATCAACATGAGATACATACCAGCAGCTCCCCATGGGATTAGACAACGAGAACAATGGGCCATATCAAAGGCTTTAGATGGATATGGCATTTTGATTGTTCCTAGTACACCAATAACAGCAGGCACACCCCTTTCCAGAGCAAACTGAACCTGAGCTTCATGTGAGTCTCTTGGGGCAAATGACATTGCTATGACATTTCTTTTCCAAAGATAAGCACCCCAACTTGCAACCTAGCACAATTTGAGAAATTCTTAGCCAAAAACGCAACAGAATAACAAATACATTCCATGTAAGCAAAGACACGTGTGTTTAGAGAAGAAAGAAGTTCACAAAGCAGGAAACGTACCCCACAACCAGTGTCCAAAGCAGTCCGAACTGTCCCATTTTCGATTGGGACAACTGAAGCAAGCTGATCAATATACTTATCTGCTCCTTGAGGGAATTGTGTCCCTCCTCCTGGGAATCTAAACACGTTACCCTCATATTGAACCCAGTTCTGAATGGCCTTCTCAACAGTCAAGCTCTTATATGGAGCATTGGCATAGGGAACATAATCCCGACTTTTTGGCCACGGAAATGGGGTAACATATCCCTTAGGTGCTGGAATAAGGCAATGTAACTTCTCTTCTTGAGGTGGACAATGCCTTTCTCGGTAGTTCATATTTTCCCTTGGGAAAGTCATAGCACGCTTTTGATCTTGACATGGTGTATAATCAGTGTACTGAGGATCACATGGCTTGAGTTCCTCGACTTCTTCCGGCTCATCAGTACCGCCTGCTTCGCCAGCATGACGAGTTTCAAAATTGAGATTTGGTAGGATATCGCAATTCTCGCCAGCAGTCTTGGTGACAGCCACTGCTATACTATCTCCTTTCCCAAACCCACTTCTTTGCCATGCTCCAAGTAAATAGAAGAAGCAGCATAGACCAGCTATTATAAATATTGATACAGAAGTCCTAGTCCTATTATCCCCTGAGTTTTTGCCCGCCATTGCAGCCCTGAAATAATTTCAGTACCTCGTTAGGATTGAAAAGGATATACAAATGCAGATGCACATTTTCCTTCGAGTGATAAAAAGATGAAAGGAAACCAAGACATCACTAATTGCATATAACATGGCCTTTCATAATATAGAGTAAGAAAAATACAAGCTTGTAGCTAGATCAGAATTCAGAGTGTGATAAATGGTTATTGAGGTCTCAAGATCTTAATTTTTCTATACATAGGCTTATTATTTCAAACAAAACTTTCAAAGTTCCTCCTCACATCACTCTCATAATGTAAGGGATCTCTCCATGCCAACCCTTTCATGTCAAATGCTATCTAAGTTCCTAAAGTTAGTCGAAATCAACTAAACCAAAACGTAGACTTAGATCAGATGAAACTCTCATTCCTCAAGCCAGGGATATGATCAGAAGTTGAATAACTGCAGATCCAGCATAGTGATGAAACCAGCATAACTTTCAAACACTCAAAAGTCACTTCTTGGACATCCCACAAAAATTGGATCTTTAAGCATTCAAAACTTCACAAGGATCAAAATCAGATCTTTTACTAGTTCAAGAATTCTGGTCTACATAACACTTAACAGTCTAGTGCTTAAACCAAACACTTAAATAACATATCTTTACTCCAAACATAATAAAACAAAAACATCAAACAAACACAATGCACTACCAAAGAAGAAACCTTTTAGCCAAGAATTACATACCACAATAAATGCTCAACAACACAACTTTCATTTAAATCAGCTAATCTTATCAATGATCAATATCACCTAGAAAAAAAAAAAAAAGGGACCAGATTTGAAACATAAATGAGCTCAAAAAACGTTTTTTAAACAAACCCCACCTGTCAAATGAATCAACTAAACAAGAAATCAAATCCAAATCACAAAGTTCCAATGATTAGATAAACAGATCACAGCTAACATATGATTCAAGAATCGCATACCAATGGCATGAAAATATTCCAACAATTCCTTAAATGATCTCCAAAAACTCTTCTTTCCCCTTTATTTCTTTTCCTTTATCAACAGACAGAAATGGGTTATGGGTCCAGTCCTTCAAAAATTCCAAAAAATTAATCAAGAAACGAATTTAACACAAACCCCACTTCAAAAATCCAAACTTTAATTCATAAAAATCGTTTCTTGATGATTCTTTCAACCAAATATATCAAAATCACACGTCTCCTTCTCTCTATCTATCATACAAAGACAGAAAAAATGGTACTTTGAAGAAAGTGAAAACTCGGGTTTGGTTGTTTTCAGTTTGCTAAATAAAATAAATCATTTTCGCATTTATTATTAGTATATAAATGGGAAATTTGGGGTTACAAAGTGCGCACCAATAAGATCCCAGATCTGTATAAGGGACCCACGCGCGAATTGATTGGAAAATGAGGGACCTATATTGTATTTTAGTAAAGATCTAGCAAGGAGAAGAAGGACTTTTGCCGGTGCTAAGGTTGAAGCTATTTTTGGGTGAAAAACTAGGGGTGGTAAATCAACAATGTGACTTTTATTTCCGTTTTAATTTGTTTATCTTAGTTTTTTTTTTAAAAAAAAAAATAATTTAACTTTTCATGTGACATGTTTCAAATCATAAGTAAATTTTAATAACACAATTGATTGACTATCTGCGCTTTCACTTTTTTCCTGGTTTCTCATTCCTTTGCCATATTTCTTTTTTAAAAAAATATACGGAGAGTGAATCACAAAATTAAAGAATATTTAAGTATAAATTTTATGTCTCAATTATAAATGAATTATAATATTCAATAAATAATAAATTGTTTATTATAACAACAATATAACATACTAAGTAAAGCCCCACTAAGTGAGGCTGGAAGGATAGAGTATATGTAGATTTTATCGCTACTTCGTAGAGATAGAGAGGTTGCCGAAAGACTTTCGGCTCAAGTGCAGCATCAAATTCAAGTGAAAGAAAAAGAAAATAATGAAGAAACTATAGCAATTAAATAAGAAAAGCAGTGTACAATCGACAAAGGAAGTAATAACAATAACAAAATAGTGTAGTAATCGAAACAGAATAAATAACACATGGTGTTAAGCACACCAAAAACAAGAATTACAAGTGTACGATTAGTACTATGACATGCACTAACAAGCCTAAACCCTCGCAGGTAAGACAACACCTTATCTCTACTAACCTTCTATCCTAATATGCGACCTTCACTCCTTCATATCTAGGTCATGTCCTCGATAATATGAATGGGTTCCATCATATTTTATTTAATTACCTATTCACAATACTTTTTAAATCTACCACAACACCACTATCTCTTCGCGTACTTCTATAACCAACCTCTCACATCTTCTCACTGAAATATTTGCACACTTTCTCTTTACATTTCCAAACCATCTGTAACATGTATTTTAAAATTATTAATTGATCTATAAAATTGAATAACGAGTATTCAATTTTATTTTATTTTATTTTAATGGTAAGTACCAAGTAGTAGATCTCATTATGCTATAGTTAGTAATTTTTACACAAGTAGGTGTTGTCTTTCTAGTGAAGTAGTCGGTAGGAATGGACGGTTGAGATCGTTTAATCAATGAGATATTAATTATTCAGGTGCGTTAGATGGTAAATGGGTGGGGCCCGTAGGATGTTTGTTCTATTTTGGAAAGGTGGACCAGGGATATAGTGTGGACCACGACGTAGACTAAATGCCCCTTTCTTTTGGGAATCTAACGCTTTTTGACGGTGGTTTTATAATTTGTTTTTCATTTAAGTTTTTCTCTGGTTGGTCGTCTCGTTTCAATTTATTTATTTTTATTTTATTTTTTAAAATTAGTAATTTTTTAATAACTATTTAATTTTAAGCATATCTAAGATCATAAATATTTTTCATTTAAAATAATAATATTTTATTTTTTAAATCCCATAAAAAAACAAAATCAAATTAAAAAAATAGAATAAAACGTAGTCATAATTAGCTGAAATTATTACTTAATTTAGGAGATCCTTAATTTGCGTACGTTTTAGGAAGACATGGGAACTACTACTTAATTAATGTTTCATAAATGCTGTCTTGTCACTTTATGTAAACGCAATCATTATTGAAAAAAAATTCTTTATCTTTTCATAAAAAAAAGATTAATTAAAAAAGTAAAAGAAGTTAAATTAAGTTATAATTAGCTTAAAAACGTAAGAATTCAATCAAATTCCTTCTTTATTCGTTTGGTTCGAAGGAGAATTGAATTCTTACGAATCAATTATTATTTTCTCTTATGTTTATCTAAATAGTAAAAACGAACTTTTTTTTTTCTTTTTATTCAACTCACAGAAAAAAATTTGCCAAAAAAAATTAAAATACGTGTCATCAGAAAATTAACTCCAATTTGTTTTTCTTTCCTCTTTTTCTTCCGACTTGCTATGCCAAAAAGGTTAATAAAAATTCTGAGTATAAAAATAGTAGGGGATAAAATTAGTTAAGTCATAAAAAAATGGCATAATTGAAGAATAAATAATAATAATCAATTAAAATCATATTTTAAGAAAATTATATGTTCCTTACCATAATCGACAAGACAATTTAGTTTCTATCTCAGTTACTAACTTTTTTGGTAAATAAAAATAAGGTTACAAGGATCGAGACCCAACTAAACATGCATAAAATAATCATATAGTACTAATTTGTATTTATATTTTCCTTTTTAATTAATCAAATAGGAAAAAGGGATAAGATGTCTTGATATTTTTGCCTTTTTCTCCATCATGCATTATTATATGGTCAGCATGTTCATATTCAATTCAATAATATATCATAGATCTATCCAGATAGATTCTGATAAAGCGGTAAGTACTTTTTCAAATTTAATCAGAATTTTTGAGTTCGAGTCTCCCTGAATATCTTTGTTAGGGAGTTTTTACACCCCTCCCCTTAATGTGGAATTTTCCGACATAAAATTAAATTTTGTCGGACTTTAATGTAAATATCAAATATCGAATATCGAGTGAAAAAAACAATCAGAGATCTAGTCCAGGCTTATATATGACTTCTTTCATATTCTACATTTTTTTTTACTATTATACATCATTGAATTGTTTAAAAGAACACTAATTATTGAGTTACGGAAAATATATTTGCAGGTAACATTGGTAAAAGTTGTAATTTAAAAACTTAACAATTAGACAATTTAATTTTTATAATAGGAAAAAAGTAGTAAAACACTTGGCTTACTCGAGTAAATATAGAAATGGACCCGTTCTTTTATTGTGAAGGGACATTTATATATGATGATGCTTTTAAGACTAACTACAACAAATTTCAAAATTCCATATCGTTATCAATTCAAAAATTAGGTAAGAGTGGCCTTTTTTAAATTTTTTATTCGGTGTTTAATATTTGTATTGAAGTTCAACTAAATTTTGATTCATAGCAGGATTCAATTTTGGAGGCGACATTTCTAGTAGAATTTTTTCACTTCTAGAAGTTTGAACCTGAAACCTCTCATTAAAGATCGAGAGATTCCAATTATGATTTGTACCACTACGAGTCACGTTAGTCAAGAGATTGGACTTTTTTCCTAGAATTGAAGGTTTTGTGTGGGGTATCGTTTTGGGATTGATTGTTAGATATCAATAGAGTTTTTAATGGATGAAACAAGTGTAATCATTTGCATTTTCAAAATTTTCATCTCTTTTGCTGTCTTCCATTATTATTCAACAGTAGTAATTAAAGTAAAGATCTCATGAATGTAACTATTACTAATTTATATGGTTAAATCTTGTTAATACTAGTGTTAATCAATTTTAATTCACACAAAATCTGAATAAAAACTCACTTGGGTTGATAACTTGATATGGAACAGGCTAAAACCCTTGCCAAAAACTCCTCAAAAGTTGTTGTCATAGCTATTTATAAAAGTATATATGTGCTTATAATGAGCAAGTTATATTTCACTCCTACATACATTTCGATAAAATATTTATAACTTACTCTTATTTAGAAATGACAATTTTTGGGGTACGAACATTGCAATGAATTGTTGTACAAAAAGTAGTGTTGATTGTACTGGAAATTGGGTATTTGCAACAAATTTTAAACACATGCAAAATAAATCAACCACACAAATAAAATCTAAAGAAACATAACTTTATTAATAAATATGCGGGTATAATTTTATTCCTCCCTTGATTCTACCCTCCTAAGATTTATCCATGATTCGAGGGCCGTTAGTGGCGTATTTCTCAAATTAGGATGATTTAGATTTGATATTCATAATTCGAGGGTGGGTCGTTAGTGACGTATTTATCGAATTATGATGATCTGGATTTGATCTCTTTATGAATATTCCATGAGTTTGTGGAATATTTGAGGAGATCTTGATCTTGAATTTTGTACCCTTTATACAGGCTTGAACTAGAGTTTAGGGTTGAGTAACCTCCAAGAATCCTAATTTAAATTGCATACTCCTTGTAGAGTCTCAATCAAATTGAACGCATCTTGAAAAGTTTGACAAAATTTCAATGTCTACACTGAACATATTTTATTATTGAATATACACGTGAATTTCACTTCTCTTTTAAGCCAACAAGCAAATGTACAAAGACTGAAATTGATCATTATACAAAAAATTGTTTGAATTGTACCGTAAAACTGAATTTAATAAATGCATTTATTTACTCTTTATTGTATAAGACACTTGTATTGTGTAGTTCAATTGTAGACTCATAATTTTCATTTTTGGGAAGAGACATGTCTACCTTTTCACTTTGGTTGAACATGTGGCTAACATGCAAATATCACAAAGGAAACATTATTATGGGAAAAGGGGCAAATATTATACACCTCCTTAATTTATAATATAGAATAAATATATTTCTCATTAGAAAAATTGCATATATATACCTTAGTCGTTTAAAAAATGACGTTTATATCTTTGTTGTCTAATAAATGATATATATTTATTATTTTCATTCACAAAACTATATTTACTACAAAAGGATATATCCAATATAATTCAACAAATGAGGTTTGGAATAAATAGAATATACGTAGACTTTATCTCTATCTCAGAGGCAGAGAGACTAATAATCCTAAAATTATTTTATTTTAATTTCAAAAATATTACGTCATTTTAAAAAAATTACCTCACTCATTTTTCTTACCCGACCAACTAAAGGCGTCCTTAGTGTAAGTCATCAGGGTGATAACTGAATAAATGAGGGATAAAATTTTTTCATGTAGGTCAAATTTGGATAGGGCATGGAGGAGTAAATCATAAAAGATGAATGAGTTTATTTTTTGAAATCATATGACATTTTTGAAATTAAAACTAGTCTAGAGATTTTCTTAATTAAGTAAATATATGTTAGTTAACGGAAATTGTATATTTACACTCACTCACCGTCTAACAAACGTCGTATATATGTATAACTTTTTTAACGAGGTTATATCTGTTCTAAATAAAAAAGTTTGGGGTTATATTTATCATTTTTCCCTTTCAATATTGGTACTTCCATTATCTGTTCTAAATCAAAAAGTTTGGGGTTATATTTATCATTTTTCCCTTTCAATATTGGTACTTCCATTATCTGTTCTAAATCAAAAAGTTTGGGGTTATATTTATCATTTTTCCCTTTCAATATTGGTACTTCCATTATCTGTTCTAAATCAAAAAGTTTGGGGTTATATTTATCATTTTTCCCTTTCAATATTGGTACTTCCATTATCTGTTCTAAATCAAAAAGTTTGGGGTTATATTTATCATTTTTCCCTTTCAATATTGGTACTTCCATTCCACTTTAATTTTCTTTTCACCCCCTAAACTTCTCAAAAACCACACATCCACAATCCTTTGCCCCTTATCTCCACCAAAACTCCAAATTCTCTTCAAAGCTTTGAACTTTCAAACAATGGCTGGCAATTTATGTATAACTCTCACTCAATCTTTACCCTTTTCACCAAAACTTTATTCATCAAAACCCCTTCTTCAGAAATCACATAGAATCTCTATTGCCCCATTGACCCCATTTCTCAAATTTCAAGATTCAGCTGCTAGTCAAGCTTCTACTAGAGGGTTCACTACTATATGCTTTTCTAGTCCCAGAAATGGTCCTGATTATAAAGTAAGTATAATAAACTTCAAATTGGCATTAAGGGTAGTTTTTTTTTTTTTTGTAAAAATGTTTTTGTAGTATTTGTTGACTGTGGTGTAGATTTAGTAACATTTTTTATATTAGGTGGAAGTAATTGTGCTATGTAATGGAATCTTGAAATTGAAAATGATAAATTTGAATGCTTTTGGAATGAGCTTCTTAGAATGTTTTTTCTCGGTGAGTAATTTTTGTGTTTTATTTTTCTACAGGGAGGTGGACCTGATTGGCCAATTTTGAGACGCTGGGATGTGCCATGGAATTGGCAAACTGTTTCACTTTCTTCGCTTGCATGTGGATTAAGGTGTAATTTTGTTACCTGGCTAAGGTTTTAAACATGTTGCTCAGACTCTTCAAAAATGTTGATTAGTGCATGTTGGATCCTTCAAAAGTAGTGCATTTTTTGAAGGATCCGACATGTGTGTGTGTCAATTTTCAGCTGAATGCCTCTCAAAGTGAGAGTCTTTCCATTATATAGAGAAAATAAAGATTACACATCCCTAAAGATCTGCTATTCCTATCCCTAAAGATCAGCTATTCTATTTATACAAATCTGCCATTGAATCCCTCTAAATCTGCCTTGCTGTCCCTCCAAATCAGCTATTCTATCACAATATTTATTCATATGATTCTACAACAAATGTATATGATCATGCTAATTTATATCACTATATAATTACATTAATACATACAATCATTTTGTTGTCTATCATGCTAACAGTGTGGCATCATTTTTGGAGAGTCCGAGCAACATAGGTTTCAAATATGTCTGACTTATGAAGTGTTTTCTTATTGTGAATTGTAAAAAGATTGAACCTTTTTTTGTAATGGGATGTATTATTGCAACTAAGCAAGATAGAAGATTTATGAACTGCAACATTTTATTTGATAGTAACTGAAAATGGTAGTTTTGTTCTTTTTGGTGGTGTAAAATATCTTTACAATCTGAAATTCTGTTTTGGCTTGGAACTTGGAAGGATATTGGGTAACTAGAAACCGATATTGGTCTTGGAGGAAAAAGCTAACTAATATTCAGGCAGTTTTGTTTTGACAGGACTAATAGAGACAGCATCAATACCATATGTAGGACTTGATGTAGAAGCATTGAGCTTGGATGAGAAGGCTGAAATTTTGTTCGCTGATCAAGCGTATGGACAGTCATTTTAGCATCATTTTCGCATTGTGTCCAATCTCCACGATTCCGATGTTTTGTGTACTTATTTTTTTTTTTCAGTATAACAACTGCAGTTGTGCTAATAGTCCTTTATACTCTCACCAAGTCATCTCAACCACTTCCTGATGACATATATCGTTATGGTAATTAGCATATTCCAAGTTGTAGAATGATTCATTCATCTGTTGCTTTGTTTGGTCAGAAAACTGGATTGCAGTTTCCTCCACTCTAAAAGATTACAGCGTGGTTGACTATGATCTGTTAGTATTCCAGATCTGAAGGAACCTTTCAATCTCCAGAGAGGATGGCTTTTGTGGGCTGGAATTGGTCTAGCGGGAGCAATAGGTGCAATTGCTTTAACAGGAGTGGCAATGTCTGCTTTCAATGGTGAGCCGCCACAAAGAGAGGTTAGAATTGAACTAACAGTTAATCCAATCTTTTGGATTGAGAATTTCATTCTTTGTATAACCTTTGAAGCAAATTAAATTTCATTTTTCTCCCCTGTGATGTTTTCTTTTTTCCTCATTTAATTCCTTAAAACTTGTTACAGACTGATGCGCTTGCTCGGTTACTCCCATTGATAGGTTCCTCAAGTATCAGGTATTTTCGAAGGAAGTTTGAAGTTCATCTGTAAATTATCTCAGTTATCAATAAGTCAATTGCCTTTGTGTTGATGGCTTTCCTGCCACTAACTGAATACTTATGCATGATATACAATTGAGTAACCACCTTTCTTTTTTTTATGTAGCACTGCTTCTCTGCTAGGCATTACTGGTGTACTTGCTCCAATTCTTGAGGAGACCGTGTTTAGAGGTTTTTTTATGGTATCTCTGACTAAGTGGTATAATTCTTTCTTTATAAATTCGACTACAGATATACTACTGCTTCACATTTGTTAGAACTGGCTCTATGTGTCTGTGAATCTTCTGAACTTTACTGAAGAAGCTTGAAAAAAGAAGGGACAAAAAGTTTTGAATTGCTCAAGGTTTGATATAGTTGTTACCCCAGTGGATCATTATCTCTTATGAGCATGAAAACACAATAAATACGTAAACATTCTGATTTCACCAGTTGATCTACTTTTTTGCTTTTATATTCCCTCCTTGCCTAGGAGCCGAGTTCCTATCTTAAAAGACGAATGCTATATAGTAGGGCTGCCCCCAATAGCTCTTTTTGAATCGACACCTGAGATATCATCATGCCGAACACAAAACAGATATCTTTTGCCATCCTGGGATTTCTTTCTATAGATTCTGCCAACTGCATTGCTCTATGCATTAAATGTCAAGTGTGAACCTTGTCAAGTTGAAAGTGTTTCTGGGCTTGATCAGTCGATCCTTCTATATTTTGCTTATGAACTACGATGTTATCTCTTGATCATTCTGTTGTGGATGTTTTATAATGAAATTGGGTTTTAAAGGGAACGAGGCAGAAAAAATGCCAACCTAGTTATTGAATGCCAATATGTTATGAGGTAGGCTATAGATACTCTTAGGGTGTGTTCGGTATGAAGGAAATGTTTTCCAAAATATTTGACTAACCGAACATGAGAAAATTGGAAAACATTTTTTGTACCGGACACAACTTAAATGTCAAGTGTGAACCTTCTCAACTTGAAAATATTTCTGGGCTTGATCAGTTGATACTTCTATACTTTGCTTAGAGCTATGATGTTTTTCTTGAACATTCTGTTGTGGATGTTTATAATTAAAATTGGTTTTAAAGGGAATAAGACGGAAAAAATGGCAACCTAGTTATTGAATAGCAACATGAGAACCCCGATGTGGATTAAGATACATTAGGAAGTGGTTAAGATAGTTGTACATGTCAGACTTTTGGACTTTGTTAGCTCTATCCATAACACAGGACTCATTGCAATAGAGCTAACAAACTCAACTCTTCTGTACCTATTTTGCTATCATGCATCTTCTTGATGCCATTTATATCACTACTTACTTCATCAAAAAGAATAAAAGAAAAATCAGCGGAAGAAAATCGTCTTATGACTTTATTACTTGTGGACTATTCATACATACACATGCATGTCTAATGTGGACATGTGACTTGATGCTTCATTGTCTCTCATGCTTTTCCATTTTCCCTTGCAGGGTACCTACACCGCTTGCAGTGGTTATTAGTGGTGCTGTATTTGCTCTTGCACATCTCACTCCTGGACAATTTCCTCAGTTGTTTGTTCTTGGTATTGCTTCCATTTTCTTAAATGTATACGACACTGGACGAAAGTAGAGGAAAAGCAGAAATTACAATAAGGAATAACATAATTGGGTTTTACTTCTGAAAGTTCTCAAAAAGATCTTTTTAGGAAGGAAAAATAGTTCTAGTAAGAATTGCTTTTACCTTGTAAGACAGGATCAACAACTTTCTGTAGTTTTTGAGATAATATTTTATTCAATTTTAGAGGAAATGAAATGAATTCGAACACAGTAGAAAGGATACAAAAGATTCATGTAGTTTACCTCCACTAGTTTGGAATTGAAGCACCGTTGAGGCGAATACTTAATTGATTTCACCCTTTATTATCAGTGCACTTCTCTTCATGTTTAATCTGAACTGAAAAATGACATGCATTCAGGGACTGCTCTGGGATTTTCTTATGCTCAGACGCGGAACCTCCTAACCCCAATCACAATTCATGCTTTATGGAACTCTGGTGTTATTTTGCTTCTGACCTTCCTTCAGGTAATCTTCTCCTCGTACATTTATTTAAGCTCACTGCTTTGTGAAGTCATTTAAAGCATGACAACTTAGAATTACCATCTAGCAGGCAGTATTTGTTGCCATGTTGCTTTCTATGAATATGCTAGTCTGATTTCTTCCTCTTAAACTCATTTGTATATAGCTCCAAGGCTATGATATCAGGGAAATAATACAAGGAACTTGACTTAGGCACCATAATTCTCTGGACAAAGTCGTCTTCATCAGTTTGTTGCAGCTGCTAGACGTATGAACGAATCTGGTTTTATTTTCTGTAATTTAGGCCAAATGCTAGTTGGAGCTTGTAAGTAATGTGAGAAGCTATTATTCTTCTTCTTTTTTACAATGCCGAGTTGCTAAATTTACTGGAAGAGCTAATAATACTCTTCCCTCCTGAAAAGCAGCCGAAAAATCCACAAGGAAGCTTCTGTTCATTTTTCAATAATCTAGTATACTATTTGTTATAGGTTTTGACTACAGAGTTCTCCTTTAATGTATCCTTGTGTGTACATTCGTTATATGAGTGAATTTTTGATAGCCATATTGCTTCATTTGGACATGTTTCTATCGGAGACTCGATGATATGGAACTCTCTTCACACTCTAAAGACATTCAAATAGATAATTGGACTAAAATGGTTACTCAATGATATGTGGTTCTCTTCACATTCTAGGAACATTCAAATCTTTGATAGAATTAAGAAGGGTCACAGCAAATCCTGTTGGCACAAACATGAATGTCTCACTAGTATTTTAACTATTGAAGTTCCTGAAATATTATTTATGACTAGGGATGACAAAGGGATGGAGACAAGTTAAAAACATATTGCTGAAATTTCACCATTGATGTCGTTGCTGCTGTCTGAGCTAGCAAAAGTTATTATGCTAACTTTGTGATCCATCGGTCAATTTACCCCAGCTAACACTAATAAAGATGTTCAGTTCTCAGCTGCAGTATGGAGCTATTAAGTTCTCTATAGTCCTACAACTTACCCAGAATAATTCCACAGGTGGGGCTCTAGAGAGGGTAGGATGTACGTAAACCTTAACCCTACCTTTGTGGGGTAGAGAGATTGTTTCTGATAGACTATCCATCAATTCTGTCTTCAAAAATTTCAGTAATTTCTAGTGTCTCATGTGTATCAAGAAAGGACTTGTGGTTACGCATAATACAAAAAAGCATAATATGAACTATGTTGAGAAGAGAGATAAAACTCAAATCACATACATATTAGTACTTAACTGTACAGCTGTTTCTAGGAGTACTGCATATATGTTACAGGTTCATGCAGTTTTGAATACAAAAGGTTGTTAACAACGCATAGCAGTTTTCTTATGATCACACCCTATTACATTATATATATATATATATATGTATATCAGCTTAACGCTTGACTGAAATCTCATTTCAACACTAATTTGCGACTCAGCTGAGCCCTGAGAGATGACAAATTGAGAACTGGCCTGTTACGTGCTTTCTCCTTCTTAATCTGGATTAGCTGGTCATAAACACACCAGGGAAAGCTAATGAAATGATCTCTTTTCAACCCCTGATTGTAGCAACCCCAATATGTAGGATGATATGTAACGTGGTACCAAGCTGAAGCCTTTGGTAACATGTCATCTATATCATTACGCCTCTTGAACCAGGTCCTTGCCTCCTTCCTCAAGGCCCTCACAGCAATACTAATGGCCTCAGCATCTTTTCTGCGGTCAAAAGTTTTTGATGTCTTCATGATGCCACCACTAAGTATTTCAGCCTCCGTTTTTATGCCATAGTAGTCCATTAAATTACCCAGCTTGTTGTCATATTCAGTTTTGTAGTCAAAAGCTTCGTCAATGTAATCTTCAAATCCATCAACTTCCAAATCAGCATCATATGATCTCCTTGCAACATCCCTTGTGAATATCGCAGTAGAGCTAGCCTGAGGAGCTTTGTCCTTCACTTTCCTGTAAAGCTTTCCAATAACTCTTTCTGAGATATAGGTTGTCTTGTCTGGCGGCTTATCCATGAAGTCTGGGTATTCTTTAGGGCGCAACTGAGGTGGTATTTCAGCAGGAACACCAGTCTTTGGAAAGTCTACTGCAATTGAACAGAGCTCAGCAAGTTTTTTGCATGGATCACTCATGGCCATATCAGGTTCTCTGTCTGCAAATACGACATGGGCATTTGCTATGATTCCCAAACTGTCATTCACAATATAGTTGGTGAAGTACTCTTCAACTTCCTGCAGTAGGCAGACAGGTGAAAAGGAGTTCCTCAGTACTTGCACTGTTGTTGCACATACTGGCCAATCCCCCCTCTCCCACAACAAACAAAAAATAATAAAGAGTTCCTCAGTACTTGTATTGCATTACACATCTTATAAGTATGATTTCAAGAGTTCATTCCCTACTACAAATTCAAGAGTGTAAGTGCTCTTTCATCAGAGATGTAACTCCTATGGCACATATTGATATGCAAATCGGCGATTTGAAGTAAAAAAATCAAGAATAAGCACACTTCCACAAACTTTAGGGACTCAGGATTGATCCCCCTCCTGAACGAGACAATAATAAACTTAGAAGATGAATCTCACATGTACAGTTGATAAGGTAAATAAGAAAGGGGAAAGAAGAAACTATTTCAGTTTGACACAAGAGAGAATTTTTATTTATGGTTTTGGTCACTTACAAGTTGTTTATCTTCAGGGTATATTTTCCTTCATTAATTTTTTTATGGGTAGAGAATTTTATTGATGTAAAAAACAAAGAAAACAGCATAAAGGCAATGCTGTTAGCTGTACATCCAAAATAAGGAAATTGGACAACAATGAAAATATAGTGAAAATAAACAATTAAGGCATTCAGTTCTTACTGCAATACTCGTGTTGATCTCTTCCTTTTTTGTCTCATTAATCGAAAGATCTCAGAGAAGGAGAAAGAAGGGGGTGAAAGAATGAAGTCTGGTCAGCGGTTCTGGATTTTATGTGCCTATCCTGTCACGAAGCTGTACAGAAGGAGATCTCAGCAATAGAAAAGTACAGTAACCAGTTTGTAGTTGATGCACCTAACACTCATACACTAAACTAGATTCGACTGAATCTAAGTCTTAGAGAAGGTAATCTCAGCAATAGAATAAGTGGACTAATATGAAGCGTTGATAAAAAAAAAAAGGATTAAAAGGAAAGAAAAATATCAAGACCATGCCAATTCTCCCAATGTAAGGTAAGAAAGGTTGAACATAGTGATGCATCAGAAGCATGATAATTTTGGAAGTAAAACTAGTTGTTCGAAACTAAGGGTACCTCAATTGTGACATCATGATCCAACTGTATGCTGGGTGCTGGAGGATATTCCATCGCTTGGACTTGCCTTGGCGGAATCATGTCTTGATCCCAGCAAACAAAGTAGATATCTCCATCCAAATCACTCCCAGAACATTCATTCGGATGAGGTCTGTCATCAAAGCTTTAACACTTAAGTAACAATGCCATGACAAAGAAATAAAGATAGAAAGAGTTAACAAGGATGGAAGCTAGTTTTACACTTTTACTATGAAATACGTACTAGTCTGGAGCATTTATACAAAGTTACGAGTTGAAATAATTGTGTAGACAGTAGGAAAATGATTTCCACCCATAAGTTAGTGTAGAATATGGGAAGGAAGAAAAGGCTTCTTCGTATTTCAATATGCCTTTACATCTCATGAGAAGGGGATATTATACAAGTGAATCCTAACTAACTAAGACAGTCAATTACCCCCTCTGGCGCTTTTTGCTTCCCGAGAATCAATTTGACTATCTTTGAAACTAATTTGGATTAGAGCATTAGTAAGACCAGGCAAGAAATGGTAAAGCCTTCTATAAGATTACACGTAAGTAAACAGTTAATAGGTTTCCAACGTAAAATTTACCTTTTTCCTTTCTGGGGGAATACAACACAATCTACCATGTGGTGCAGCGCTGGAACATCTACAGCCCTTAAAACACGAATATCACCAGGATGCAAGCATGGATTTTTTGCAACAACCACATTTCCCTTGAGAATGAAATTACAGTTGGTGGATCTGCTGTTATTAAATGGATGTAAATCCTCAGAAAATTCTCTATGTCCAGAACCAGTAAACTGAACAAACACCTGACCATATTCCAAGGTTCTGGATTCATCCAAACATCCCATCATTAATCTTCCATTTGGAATAAATATTCTTGATTTAGTCCGCAAATCAAGCAACTTCGATGCGCGGAAGGTTTGCAGCATCATTGAAAGAAAGGGCTCAGCATCAGGCATATAACCACAATTTAGCATTGCCTTGAGAATATTAGTGTTTTCTCCAGGAGACATCAATTCCAAAGCCTCCTGTGCCTTCAAAGAATCATGCAAGATAGCATCAAGCTGATCTACAGCTTCCTTTTGCTTCTGTTCGAGAACATCATCTTTCACTCCAAGTGTAGACAAGAGAGTAACCAGTTGACGATTAAGATAACAAGGCTGATATTTGCTCCACCCAAGGACATCTAACTTATTGTTGTCTGATTCATATTTCGACATGCTCTTTCTCAAAGATAACTTCATTGATGAATATGGATCAACAGCCACAACACCTTTATATCCACCATAACGAATCTGAAAAGCAGATGGTGTATGTTGAAGGCCACATTTTGAGGCAACTCTACGAGCAAAGTCAGCAGATATTTTACCAATTCCATCAGAAAAGACATAGCTGGTTCCATGAACCTTTACGTCAGGAATAACTTCAATCTCATGCCTAAGAACACTCAAAGTCTCTGTGGAGGAACCAAAAGATTGACCAAGTCTGGCAGCATATTTTGCCACATTCTTGATCTGCGAAAAATCACCCATCCAAGTTCTTATATCAATTGCAGTAAGGCCAGGTCTTGATGCAAACATCCACACTGAATTATCCCGCAACTGGCTCGATGAAAATGCAAGAAATTCAAATTTTTTATCACCAATTACAAAGCCTTTCCGCAGAGTTGATAGGATCCTCTCATAGATGTTTGTCCTGATACCATTTCCAGTACTTGCTTTTGGTAATAAGTCTGTAGAATACAGTTTCTCCCACTCCTCATCAACAAAAGAAACACGAAGAAAGTTATCTATGTCTTCAGAATAATTGCGGAGAACCCGATTGGAAACATTAACCTCTGGACCACAAAAATAAACTTTGCATGGTGTTACTAGGACCCTTCTTACATACACTAACCCATCATCTAAATTGATGGACGGAGATTTTGGAGGTTGTCTACCCTTGAGATACCCATCATACTGCTCAGTCAGCCACCTCACTGGATCATAACAGCACTCCTTCAAATAGTACAGTTTCTCTAAGGCTTGCTCAATGCATGCAACATTTCTCCTTTGAGGGTCAACTAATCGGAAAAAGTAGACATTTAATGCTGGCCCAGGAATGCATCCATGCTGTACCAAAGAACTAATTTTGAACAATATCTTGTAGGGAATTGCAATTCCTTCCGGAGGCTGGACATTGGGAACCAGAGCCGATTTTTGAGAGACGAAAAAGGTGAAACCAGTCTGTAAAGTAATATTGTTTTCACGTTCTGCATAGTGAAAAAAACTTTCTTGGAAATTTGGAAGATGAACACCCCTACGGAACTGCAAACATAAGCTAGAAGATAGCCCTATCCAAGATGGAGCGAAATCTGTCGTCCTCACCCACTGATCATCAGGAGTTTCCTTAAAGAAGCTATAACACGAGTTTTCAAGTCTCTTATAGATCCGAGGAGCACCAAATAACTAAATCATAGAAATAGAATGAATAAGTCAATACTGAATCTTATCGTAAATCAGCAAAGTAGAGTACTGATCTAACCAGAATTCAATTATATGAAGCGATATATTAACTGATGCAACTATACTCATGAGGAAATTCTGCAAACACAGTAGAAAAGTTGCTTTCACGTTCTTTAACTTAAAAGATCACGAGCACACAAGTCACAAGTATTGAAAAAATTGAAAATTGTGGACATATATTTGTTAACTTATATAATATGCAAGTTAGAAGCTTGGTTTATTTAATTAACCAGTGGTACCAAGCCTGTGTAGAGCACAGGCCCAAGTTTAACATCTTTACTAACACATTTTTTTTAATCATCACGAATTTTTAGTTGTTAAAAAGAAATTGTTAACTCGGTATCTGTGTTTGTTGTTGGTAGGAGGTAGCAGGTACCCATGGACTTTGTTGAGGTGCACACAAGCTAACCCGGCCACCAAGGTTATAAATTTGAAAAACTGAAAAATGTTCTTTAACCATTTTTCAACTTTTCTTCTTTAATCAAAACTAAGCACATAATATAATTAAACAGACAAGGGGTATCCAAATGGCTCTAGTCTATGATGCACACATTTTCCACCTGGTTATTTTCCAGTCTATTTTACATGATAAACAGAGTACATGCCTGTTAAAAGACTGATTAGAAACAATGCAATACTTTAAAATAGGTGTCTTGAGGAAAGTCAAATCATAATTACTGATAAATGAAGAAAAAATTATGTCATTAGCACTATTAGAATGTCTCAACTACCAAATATCCCCAAAAATAACTAAAACTATAAAGTGTGACTTGGAAACTGAATAAAGGCATTAAAATAAAGAAAAAAATTACAATTTTAAAGATGTCTAACTATGCCACTAAAATATAGAGATAAGCAATACATCATGCATAAACAAAAAGCTCCAATGAGGTGCTAGAATGAGTTTTCAGAAGAGCAATCTTGATGTTAATTTTACAGAAATTCCATAATTATTGAACGGACAACGAAGAGAAATATTGATATTACATCTTACAATATACCTAGAGATTCCCTAATTATTTAGTGAACAGCCTTTTTGAGAAAGATTATTGAAGTACAGAAAACACCTTCCCAAGCTACACAGATAAAATAAAGGCACATTATTTTGTCTGAATGCACAGCCTATTATAATTCTCCCGTCTGGAATCTATTGCGGTTGTTGTGAAGTGCAATACAAAAATAGCGAACTCAAAGGGAAAATTCCAAAATTATAACGTTTGGTCGGTAGACAGGACGACAAGAAGCTCCTCTGACTCTCCCTTATTAATAGTAGTAGTAGTAATAGTAATTTCTAAATTATTTTTTTTGACACTAGTAACATTAGTAATAGTAATTTCTAAATTTATAATAGGAGCGCATATTAACAGAAAATCAACACAATTTAATTACTTTACCCAAAAAAAAAAGATAGAAAATCAACATTTTATACTTTGATGGAAACATGTGCACAAAAAAAATGAAAGACATGTTCTTCAAGAATTCTGGATGTTGACAGTACCATTTCATGGTATTCTACTATATAAAAAAAGTTCTAGCGCAAATATTCATGAAAGAGGTTAAGAATTTCGAACACTCATCTTTAAGGATGTCAACAGATATCTTTATAAAAAGAAAAGGATGTCGACAGATCAAAAGATAGGCTGAGAATATGGCAATCTGGCATGTTAGTTAGGATTTTGGACAGGATGCTAGGTTATCCACATAGCAGTGCTTATAAACGCAAAAGCATCCAACCTTAAAAGACTTCAAGCAGAACAATATTGAGGAGGGCCTAGCCCCTATTAATGCTTATGAACTTGTACTTTGTATTTTCTAAAGCTTCTTTACTTCATGATCAGTAGCAAATAAGTTTCCAGTTTAATGTCGGTTCAAGCCTTCATGCATGTTCAGTTTCTAGAAATGGAAGTTATTGTCAAAATTCTCATAAATAGGATTTCAACCCCTTCCATATGGTTCATAAGTCAACAAATAAATATATGTTAGCAGAAATGATTTTGCTTCAAAAGAAGTGGATCAACAGGCAGTAAGAGAGAATTGTGTACCATTCAACCAATAATCAAATAGTCACAATATTCACAAAGACCGGGCACAGGGAGAAGGATGAAAACAATAGCTAAAGGTTCAGAATAATTGAAAAACCTGTATGAGGAGAAACTGAGCATTTTGACCATATGGACGATGGAGCACAACCTGCCATATATTTTCATATGAAAGCTGAAGTTTATAATCAGCTGAACCACTAGATAAAAAGAAAAAAAATTTCTTCAATCCAATGCCAAATTTAATTGAAACTTCTGTACTTCCCAACACTGCAAACTTGTCATCTGATATCTGACATCCGAAATTCAAAGTTATGCCATCCATGTGATCCACATACTCCCACAGTTGGACAAGATCAGTTTCCATTTCCCGAGCCTTCAAATAAGAAGAGCCAAAATACAGCCTCTTACTAGCCAAATTGATGATTTTGTCAGCACTAATGTTGTCGACAAATTGAACTTTGGCAAATGCTCTAGATCCTCCTTTGGACTGTTTAACCTCCAATGCACATACAGTTCCATATCCTGTATGTTTCTCTAAGAATGATTTGACCACTTCTGCAGACAGAAGATCAGGGAATCCATAAACCTGAATTGTCTTTCCCATGTAGCCAAATTCCAAGTGCAGTTCGACGTTCAAATGCTAATCACCAACTGGAATACCTCCTGAAGTCTACATACATGTGTAACACAAGTAAGAATACTTGTAAAGAACAAAGATAGCAAGATTAAGGTAAAAGTGTTACTATACTAGGTAAAAGAAGAGCCAAAAGTTACTAGGTAAAAGAGAATCCTAAATGCTATGCATTTCAAATTTAGCTGCATCCTTCTATTTCACACAGACATAGTGAACCCAAAAGCAAGAGCATTGAACTATTGATCTTTTGTGTTCTTGCCATACCTTCACTAGAGGACAGCCCAGAGCTTCATACCCATCAACCATGTAAGCAACTAAACTGCTCCATAAGAAGGATATCTAAAAGCAAACTCAGCCTAATGTGCTGAAAACTAGACTCCACAAAGTTATGCAAAACTCTGACTACCTATATAAAGAAATAAGCAACCTACTAGACACCTATTTGATACGTTTTCCAGACTTGTGAGACATGAAAAATGTAGGTTTTTTTGACTACTAAATACAGCAAGATGTTAATGTAGTTGTGAAGTATTTAGCGAATGAGCCACTACATTTACTATGCCTGTTGATGTGGAATCTATAGTTCATAGGACAACACAGAAGAGAAGAAAACGAATCAAAAGGGAATCAACCTAATTGATGTACGTATTTGAGATTTTTGGCCTATAAAGTTATGACACTCAGGCCTAACTCAACCCCAAAAGATTAACTTATAAGGAAAAGATTGTCCAAGTCCATACAAACCGACCACCAATCCATTCCCCAACCGATGTGGGACCCACTCTAACACCCCTTCACGCCCAAGCCAACCGGAGCATTCACCGGGAGCCCAAACAGGATGAACCTAACTCTAATGCCAGGTAAGATATGACCATCAACCCATTCCCAACCAATGTGGGACCCACTCTAACACCCCCTACATGTCCAAGCCCAACAAGAGCTTACACAGGACCAGTGGCGGATCCAGAAATTAAGCTCAGGGGGTTCGAAATTTAAAGAAAAAGCTCATGTGGTAATGTAAGTGCACGGTGAGCGTAGTAACCCCGACATGCGTTTTGTACAAGGTATCTCATTGGTTGATAAAAGTTAACACCAAACTAATTAAAGATATTGAGAACAAAGCTACGTTGAATAAAAAAAAATTAGTGGATCAATTGTATTACATAAGTTAATTCCTAAAACACGTGAAAATTAAAGGATGAAAAAGGAAGTGAGATGGAGAAAGAAAAATATTTACCTTAATCCGCTAAATTTATATTACCTTATCGTACCGCATTAAGCATTTCTTCCTACTTTTACCCTGCTCCATTGAACATTCTTAAAATTTCTTGTGCTTTTTATACTTTTATTTTGTAATGTTTTACTTTATTTTACATTTTAAATTTTTTAAATTAGTATCCATTCAAACACATATTACTAGGAAAATTATCAAGATTCTCTAAAAAGTGTGCAAGTATAGATTTACTAATATTATAATGCATATTCAAAAGATAAATAAATGGCATCGTCAATTTTTTAGTTCATGTAGTTTAATTTACTAGGTTAGTCATCACTTGTTAAAAAAAATAACGAATAAATCAAATAAGTTTAGTTTCCATCTCTCTAAAATAGAATTGAAAAAATATAAAGGAAATTCCATGAATTCTATTAAATATATATTATTAAAAGGATATTGACGATTTTTAGTTTCTTCATTCAACTACATCTAATTTATCTTTATATATATAATTCATCATTTTTAAAGAGTTGTACATAAAATTATGTTGAAATAAAATGACAAATAGATATAAGAAGAATAAAGAAAAAAATGTGTCTAATAAATTTAAACAAAAACAAATTAGAAAAAAAATGACATAAAAGAGAAAAAATAATGAAAAAGAGAAGATGATCCAAGCCCAAAAGTTGAGCCCAATTCCATGCATTCAAAAGGGTAAAAAATAAGAGAAGAGGAATTGCTGCGCATGGGATTCGAACCCACAACGTAAAAGCCACTCCTGAACCCCTTATCCATTGAGCCAAAGCTTCTCACTTGTTTTCAGGGGGTTCATTTTAATATATGTACACATAAATTAGAATTTGGTCCTATATATATAACTAATTTTTGATCGAGGGGGTTCGGGCGAACCCCCTAAACACAACCTAGGTCCGCCCTTGCACGGGACCCCAAATAGTGTGATACCATGTAAAGATACAACACTTGAACCTAACTCAACCCCAATTTAAGTCGATCATCTAGCTAAATGGGGTTTCTTGACCTTCTCCGGTCTAGCAAACTACTACTACCTCAAGCCATATCTAGTGGTTTTACACTCTCTTTTATACAGCTTTTTGCACAGATGGCAAAGTCTTTCTTTTTTCTTCTTTAAAGCTAACTTTTCCTGCTTCTTCTTAGCCAATGATCAACAAACAGCATACTAGAAACATTAGTTAAAACATTCTTTCCATCAAGAATCTTACAGAAATTTCACCACCCATGATCATATATATTCAGTCAGACTCACAAAACCATGAAAAAGATTCAAACTTTAAACAACAACAAAACACACAAACCAAGAAAACAGTTACCCAACAGCCCCAAACACATAAACAACACAAAATAAACTGAATCAAAGCAAAATTTCACATGGGTCTTTGAAAAAGAGACTTACTATGCAAAAATAAAACTACCCAGTAGTAGTGCCAGAAACTGAAGCACAACCAAATTTATTTACACAACACACGAAGACTTGAGGGGAGAGGGGAGTGATGAGTCAATCCCTAGTGAACTAAGTAAATAATATATCTTTATCATTCTAATTGGTTGCTTTTGCTTTCAAAGTTTTTTATAAGTATAAAATTGAACAGGGTACAATAATTCTTGGCTTTTTTTCGTACAATGATTCAATTGAGAAAATTTTGGGATTTGTTTGGATGTTTGCTGATGTATTGAAACTTACGTAAGACAATCAATCAATTAAGTCATCTAAACACTACAGTCCCCATCATGTTTTTTCTTTTTCTTTTTTCCAAAAAAATATTTTAAAATATTAAATATTCTTGAAGATGAATTTCATGTTCTTAGGATAGAAAGTTAACGGAGGTTCGAATCAGCTTTTACACACCTCAATTAATTTCATGAGATATCTACCATTTGCCATCAATAACATATATCAAATAATTTTGTATACCAAAACTAGAACAGATGACAAAAATCCTTTAGTGTTTGGTTGTCACGACCCGAGTCTACACCCTGGACGTGGCCGGCACTCAAGAACCATTGCTGGTCCCCAAGCAAACCCTCATCCTGGCTGACTACAAGCGGAAGACTAACTTAAGCATGCAAAAGCTTAAAACTGAATAAAATTCAATAAACTCAACTTTTCAAAACTTTAACTCAAATGAACAACTTAGAATAAAAATAATATATTTAACTCGCCATAAAATAGGCAACTTAAGTCTTTAAAACATTTAATAAAATAAATGAATAATACAGACTTCTCAACTATACTGACTATCTATGAAGCCTCTAACTGATAAAGATGAAAGTTGGGATAAGACCCACGACATCCTGACTAAACTGAAAAGTAAATGAAATCTTTCGGAAACAAGGAGGCTCACCATAGCTAACTCGAATTCTCGGATGTATCAACGAATCTCCTGTTGATGATCCCGAATACCTGTGTCTGTATCATGAAAAGATGCAGGCCAAATGGCTCAATACGTGGAATGTACAAACATGTAAGGAGAATTCTAAAACATAAACATAAGCTTGAAAAGAATCTGAAAGAAACTGAAGAAATTACATGGCTCAACTCAACTCAACATAACTGAACTCATTTCAATATAAAGCAATTTAAAACATGTGCAATATAAAAAAAAAAGCTATTTAAAAACATGATACCAACTCTATGTGTATGCAAAGATACATATAACTCTGAGATGTATGTAAAAATACAAATAAACTGATGTATATAAAAATACAAA
>NW_006239522.1:110213-125423 GCF_000226075.1 Solanum tuberosum | reverse complement strand
AAAAGAGATGTTACTCAAACTGCTCAAAACTCTTTTGAAAATCTCAGTTTCCTCTCATCTTAAATGTGAAAACATTTACTCTTGGGAATACTTAGTTCCCATATATCATTTTAAAGAAATGCACTTTACTCTTACTCTTTACTCAACTTCAAAGCTTAAGTCTTAAAACAAAGTTAAAATGTTTGTAAAAGACTTCTTAAAGTATGGTTCATGCCGAATTATGGATATGAACGACTTAGTTCTTAAAATATGGTTAATGCGGAATTATGGGCATGAACAACTCAACTCATTGACTTCATGGGTAATAGGTAATAGTCCCATGATTAGGATTATAATCTCGAAAGGGTTAGGAACTCGATACTCAAGACTTAGAACTTGAAGATACTACTTCTTTCAAAGATACTAAACTGATGGAGTTCATGCGGAAGTTATGGGCATGAACGACTTGACTCAAGGGTCAAAATATCAATAAGGAACTCAAGTATACAACTCTTTCATTCTCATACTTACTTCTCAAAACTTAACTCAAATCGATGGTGGATCTCAAAGGATTCACAATTGAACTCAAAGACTTTCTTGAACTTTACTTTTAACTCTCTCTTGAATGTGAATTGTGAATTCAAGAGTTATGGTTCATGATATGAAGGATCTAGGTGATAGTGTAGACTCATGAATACATTCTCCTCACTCTCATGCTCACTTACTCGAGTCTTAAAACAAGTTATTAGAAGTTGTATAAGACTCCTCAAAGGGACTTTCTCAAAATGTCCGAAAGAACTCTCAACTCTACCTTGAATGTGATTTATGAATTCAAGGTTGTGATTTGTGATGCGAATGATCTCGTGATGTTTAGGAGTGTTTTTAGATAGTTAAACATGCAAAAGATCAAGAATCACTGTCTGGAAGCAAGTCCGCGACGCGGAGATGAATTAAATATTTCGTCGCGAATTAACTTTTGAGGCAGAGAGGTCTGTGACCTCTCCGCGACGCAACGACAAACTTTATGAAATGGGGAGGCAGGTCCGCGACGCGGAGTAAGGTGCCAAATTCGCCCGACTTTTTCCTTTTTCGTTTTCTAAACCCAATTCACCTAAACTCGATTATTTTGCTCAACCTCTCTTTAGATTTAGATGCCCAGCACATGTACACTAGAATCTAACTCTAACAACTCTATAAATCGACACAATAATCTCAAGAACTCCTTAATCTTAGCCTAATTCAAGAACAAAAGCAAATTCAAGAATACATATCAAGAACTCAAAGCTTCAACTTTTAGAACGAATTTAAAGCTGAAATTAACATGATTAGCATATGGTGAACAAACCCAACACTATGGAAGCTTACATACCTGAAAGAATCATCTTCTTGAAGAACTAGAAGGAAAATCTGGGAAGATGAACTCTGGCCTTAGCGTTTCTTGAATCCCTTGAGCGTAGAATTTTTGGAGTGGATTAGAGGGTTTGATTTATGAAAAACTGGTTTCTACACGTTTAGGGCAATTTAGATGACCTCCTAAGGGTTTTTAGGACTAAAATACCCTTTAAGAAATAATTAAAACGAGTTGGGAGTCGGAATGATTTTTCACCAGGCAGTGAGGTCCGTATTGGCTCCGCGTCGCAGAGCTGCTGCTAGGTTTGCGCATCATTAGTAATCAGTCATTACTTTTTACTCATAGCTCAGAATTGAGCAAAATCGATGGCGTTGGAAAGAGGACTCGAAGGGATTTAATTTTCTATCTTGTAGCTCACTTAACTCATCCTGTACTAGGAGTTATGGTTGTTTGAAGTTGACCCAAAACTTAAGAAAGCTAGGAATGACTTGAATGCTTTTCTCTTAAGTTCTTCTTGAAACTCAAGGTGCTATTTTTAGAGACCCTTAACACTTAGGAAAAATTTAATTCCTTGCAAAAATCTCACTCACTACGAAGAACGGTTCGAGTCTTGGCTCCAGGGGCGAATTTAAGCTTAAAAAATGGGTCACTTGAACCCGTGGTCATCCGACAAAATTCGATGTATTACATGTATAATTTTTAAAATATGTCAAATAGCAACTGAATGAACCCATGAACACAAACAACTGGATGGTTCACTGGTTTGAGTGTCAGTTTTCCACTTTGAGGTTGAGGGATCGATTCCCAGATGCTGCATTTTCACAACCTTGCATTTTATTTTATTCACAAAAGAGTTTCTGCATTCAGCCTTTTTTAAACTTCTTCTAATGACTTTTTCTTATAATAAATTTATTTATTTTGCAAATGTATTTAATATTTTTCTTATGAAAAACCTATACTTATTATTGCTAAAATAAATAAGGCTCCTCAAATTTGAAAGCCTAAATTAGTTGCCTTTTTTCTTAAAGGGACAGAGCCGCCCCTGACAATGGTGCACCTGTCTTCTTGAAATTCTAGATTCGCCTCTGCTTGGCTCAAAAATTTTCTGGGTGTTACATTGGTATCAGTAACTCTAGTATTATCATATTATTTCATTTTACTATTGTTGTTTTTAGTATCTTAGTTTATCAATATTGTTTCTAGTCGCTATTGTTTTTATAAATATTTGTTACATGTATTTTATTTTCTGATTGATTTTGGTATGTTTTACTTGAATCGATTATTTATTTGTAACAATATTTCTATCTTCACAACATAGAATTAGATTGCATCCACATCTCCTCTCGTAAAATTACATTTGCATAAATTGTTGTTACTGAGTTGTATGTTTGATGGAAGTCTCCAGCGAAATGAGTTCGACCTACAATGCCAATTTGCAAATTTGCAGCTTGTTGTGACAGACAAATTTTTTTCTCATGAGATTTTGATGAACCAATAGGAGTTGATGGATACGTCTCCCTTATCCCTCATGATAACGTTGCTGCGATTGCTGAGTTTTTTCCATTCGTATTCAATCAGTCGTCATTGGCCGATTTTGGGGACCTAACAATGTGTGAGAGTGTGACAGATGGCTTACCCACTTGTCATTGGTTTGACACTGGGCAACATGTTTCTCCGTTTATTCCATTCGTGTTCAGGCTTACGAAGTATGGTCATCATGTATCTGCAACAAAATTTGATAAGAATGGTTATCGTCCTATTATTGGGGCTCAAGGTAGCAGCATCCTAATTTTTGCCATTAGGTGCTCAAGTTACTATAGCAGCGGGGACAACTCAAAAATAGCTTGGGAAGGGGCTTCTCACAATTGGTTTCTCGAGATGTCGCGCTACATCCTAGCTATAGAATCAGGCAATTCAAAGATGAACCAGCCATTCGACGCAATGTCGGATAAAGCTTGCAAGGTATTCAATGTTATGTCCACATCGTTACTGGTTAGGGTGCTCGCCGAAACACCCAAAGAAACAAATACTATTCAGCAATTTCACTTTAAAGACAGAATGTTTACTGATTTCTTTTGGTGGTCAAGAATCTATAGTGTCGGCTGCACATTCCACACACGCCCTACCAAGGAGGTATTTTGATGTCAACTCTCTTTATAGTGTCTTGTCTAGACAGAAAATTGATTTGGTGGCATCTAACAACATATATGTTGACATAATTTTCATGAAGTCCACAATACTTGAGGATGTTTCAAAGAGAGAAATACAATCAAATGATGTTAAACATGTAAAATTTAATGAGGGAATAAGACATGATGAATGTCTCTTTCCAGTCGATCCCGGTGAGAATCTGTTCATGGTTAAACTTGGTGGAACGGTGAAGGTTAATTGTGTATGGGATTCAGGAATCAGTTCCAAAATTATGCACCGAAATGGTCTTATGGAAACCATTGACACACACCTATTGCTGGAATTTATTGTTACTATTTCTCTACTTTTTAATTACTTTTATGATGCTCACTTGAAAGGTAATATACTCAATCTACAAAAAGGAGGAAGAACATGCCTACGTTTAATGTAAAACCTTCATCCCAAATAGAACCACTTGGTGCATGGGGTGATAAAAATTTAACTGTTGAATGGATAATGGAGCATCAAAATGTGTCAACAGACCAATGTGCATATTGGTGTTTGAGAATGATATATATTTCTACCGATGAGATCTCATTTTGGGTTGATACTATTGTTTGTCCAATGAACAATATTAATTGCATGCGTGCTTTCGAGTGCTTCTCTGTTACAGGTATTGTGACTTGTAAATGGTTCAAGGTTGTTCAACCTATTGAGGTGGTTCAGGGATACAGTGACAACCTACGGAATGCTCAAAGACAACATACAGGTATTTTATAGAGATATTATTTAATCGATAAATTAATAATATCTCTATAAAATTATAGTCCCTCATCTATTTTTCAAATAATATCTCTATAAAATAATAGTCCCTCGTGTTATTTTATAGAGATATTATTTAATCGATAAATTAATATTTATTAATTTAAAGAATCATTTGAGATTTAATGAAGGTTAATTTTGAATATATCAAAATCATTGTATCTTAATAATTTCAACCTTGTGGATAATAAGAGCTTTCAAGATGTATTATCGAACAAATTTTATCGTAGGATATTAGAAGACTATGAAGTGGGACAAACTAATCCAATAAAGATTAATGTTTTGGATGCTATCAATTTTGCAATCCCTATTTGGACAATAAATGTTCAGCAAGAGACAATAGCAAATTGTTTTCGACACTGTAAAATTCGTTCGAGGGATGCAATCTCAGAGAATTTGAATGAACCTACTTGTGAAAACGTCATTCATAAACTTGAGGTCATTGATTAATGATCTCGGTTACCACAATAAAATGAATGTCAATAACCTGTTGGATTATCCGGGTGAAAGTGATACATGTTCAGAGGTCCAGAGCTTAGAAGAAATTGTGGATACCATTGAAAAATGCAATGTTGATGATGAAGTTGAAGATGATACTATATCTTTGGAACCAATTACGAGTAAGGAAACACTTATCGCATCTAGATCACAATTTTATGGTGCAGTTTGAAAAGACAACACCTGAGCTCTTGGATGCAATAAAAAAAATTACAAATGAGCTTCAACTAGATTTAAATTATAAGAAAAAACAGAACACAATAGAATCATATTTTACTAAATTGTCTTAGATATATTTCTACTTTTAAAGAATTATTAATTTATGATATTAATGGGACCATATAGTTATATAGGGGTCTTTTGGAAATATACTATCTTATTATCTTATCGAAATTGATGATTCTTTCCATTGGCCCAAGTCGGGACCGGAGGAAAATATTATTTTATAGAGATTATTAATTTGTTGAGTATTAATTTATAGATGTTTTATTGTATTTGAATATCTCTAGAAATTAGAATGTGAAGAGAATCCAATAATGGTCCTATAAATTTGCCATAAATTATAGTAAACAGATGTCTAAAATCTCAAAAAAAAGAAAAACAAATCAAATTATTTTCAATATCTCTTGTTAACATTATTTGTTTTATGAGTTTTTATTATCTTTATATATTGGTAACAGTATATTTTAGCGTAATATCATGATTCATCTTACATTTTTGTGTTTTTTTGGGCTTTAATTGTTTATGACAATACGTTCAATATGTTGACCGCCCTTTTACTACAAATTCAATGACGTGACTATAGTAACTTGTTGTAAATAAATTATGTAATGTATGTCCATGGCCCACATGGCCCATATGCACTGTAGCAAGCTTTGCTCTCCAAGTTACTAAATGCCTATACAAGGCCTTACACTATATATGAAATGACATACCAAAAAGGCATAATACATATATTGGACTCTAAACTTGGCTTCAAATTTAACTTTGACTTTCAACTTTCAAACTATACAAACAGACACTTTAACTATCCAACCTTTTAATAAATAAACACGCGAATCCTACTTGACAAAACGCGTGATGTGCACGTATTCTGCGCGAGTAGGAGTAATTTTTGAGTCCCACAATAGTAAAAAAATGCTGAAATGACAACTCTACCCTTGGATTCCGGCCAATCTCCGGCAACCCAAAACCTCCGTTCATTTTCTTCTTTTCAGGCAAAACGCCACCAAATACCCAACCGTTCTCCTTCTTCCTCACACCGGAGCACAACCCATGGAGCGAACGAGCTTCGAGCTCGCTAAACCCACCAAATACCCGACCCCAAACCCATCAAATCCGCCATCTCCGGCGAGAATCCAAATGACCCCCCAAACCCCATGAAAACAGACCCAACAACCACAAACACCTAAATCAAGAACCCATCCATCAACAAACCTCTAAGCTCCGTCAAACAATGAGCTCCAAGCTCTAAAAACCATTAGGAGGAATTAATTTTGATTCTCGTATATAAATTAAAATTAATTTTGATTTTTTTGGGTTCTAAAATGACGTGTAAAATATTTAATTAGTTGGCAGCCATTGAGTGGCTCACTAATACACGTTGGAGCGTTTGAATTTCACACTCTTTGGCTGCAATAATCGTGTGTTTATTTATTTAAAAGTTGGATAGTTAAAGTGTCTGTTTGTGCACTTTAAAAGTTGGAGGTCAAAGTTAAAATTTGAAGCCAAGTTTAGGGTCCAATATATGTATTATGCCTACAAAAAATATTGAATTTTTTTTTTTCAATTGCTCTCTGTTCTTCCTCTTTTATTTTTGTTTTCACTTTTTATCATTTGAATTTAATATTCTGCTTTTATTTTATAACACGTTATCGACACGAGACTCTAATATTATTTGAGATTACTCCTAATTTGTTTTTCTTAATGTTGTTATTAATACACAAGAAAACATGATGTATGGCCATGAAATCTTCTTTGACGGCATCTCAACGACACCTCAGTAAGTAGATCCTTGGTAGTATTCTTATCTAATTCAACTGCAATTGATTCCTTATGTGATTGGTTATACATCTGCTATTGTGGACTATTTAAAGTGCTATTAATTTAACCACAAAAATAACCCTCACTTGCTTACAAAAATAAAAGGGGGACTTACACTTATATTTGACCTATAAAATTTACAGGCTTGTTAATGTTAACAAATTTCATTATTTATTGTGAAATATGTGAGTAAATTGCCTACAACTTACAAACTTTAAGTATATCAAACAAAAACAAAATAACAAGAGATAAAATCAGAGCATATGTTTATCCTAAAGGTCTATCAGGTGTTGTTTTTCAAGAGCATATAAAAACATTTGATAGATTATGGCATAGCACACTACTATTAGTTGCTATATTATTAAAACTTCTTTAGATGATGCTATATTTTCAGAGCATAAAATCTATCTTGCATTGTTGTGAATTTGAATATCAAACATCAAAAGATATACTTAAGAAACAGAGTGAACAGTAGATCACAAAAAGAAAATGATTTATCTTTCCAAGTTTGATTTTAAGGATATTAAATTTGATTATGCTTATGAAAGATTATGAAATGATAATTTTATTTTAATTTGATAGTAATAAATAAAGTTTGAATACTAAAGGTATTCTTTTACTTATGGTTCATCATAATTACCAAGAAAAATATGTATTAGAAAAATATATTTATATCACGCCCCAAAATTGCTTCCGAAGAGCAATATGAATTATTATTTTTGAAAAGACTTCATGACATAATTTTATGGTCTACTTGGATTGTAATACAGGTTACAAGAATTGTTCTGCTACAAAATTAGTATACTTCATTTCTTGTTAAAATTTAGTTTATTTATCGTATAATCATAAATGATATTTTTAAGGGCATGAGGGTGAACTTTATTGAACTTTATCCTATTATACCATTGATTGAAAATATAAGGATAGATTCTAGTCTCATCACATTAACAGGATAAGACATTAGGTCTAAATCCGGATGCACTATGATAATGTAATGTTGGGTTCAAGTTCCATCAAATTATGGCCTAACACGCCACCTTATGAATAAGTTGATGGGTTCGAGTCCCACAAAATATGGCTAATAAGTCTTCTTATAGAAAAGACGTTCCGTTCAAAACTCAATGCAATATATTGATGATATAATAATGACTGAGCAATCTAATGTGCTTTTGATGAAAAATTATGAAACATATGATTTTGCTCCATTCTCTAAAATGAATGTGATAGCCGTACATGATATGTCTAAAGGATGACAAAATCACTATTGTGTTGTATAATGTGGTGTGACAAAAGACAAAATAATAATAGTCATCATTATGGTAAAAATGAAGAACACTACGGGTTCTCCAAATAATCCTTCAAATGTGAAGATAATTTTTGTCATCAAAATGGTATAAAAGGTCATTAGACACATGTATGTTGTGAGACCTAATAATTTGATAAGTTTTTAAGACCTCCATCAAAGAAAAGGAAGAAAAAGTGGTGATACACTTAACTTTCAAAAGTGATGTCGAGATATTTGATGTCATATGAATATGATAAATTTTAAAGCATGACAATGAACTTCTAATGAAAAAATAATAATGATTATGAAGCATGTATATATGATTATGGTCAATTCCTTGAAGAGAATGTGACTTGTAATAAGTATCATGAAAAGTGGATCATTCTTGAAAGTGAATGTGTCAAGAGATGATGAAAATTATAAATAAAGACATGCTCATGTATGATTTCTTAAATACCACAACTCACCTCTATGGGAGGTTAGAGAGAAACAATTTTTTTTTATTTTGATATAAATAATCATTGGTCAAATACTTTTAGTACATCACAAATATTATGGTATGTTTTATTATGAACTACCGAAAGGGTATAAGAAGAAAATAATTGGACATAAAATTGTCATTAATTATGTATCTCTGCATGCCATATATTAAATAAAAAGGAAGGAGATACTAATCACAAAAGTAAATCAAGAAACAAGTTTTGCTTGTAATAATTTTGACCATGACAATAATGATATAAATTTCTCCTTGAAAGAGATGTTTACCACACAAACAATGTTATGAAATATGTGGTAGTATCCAATGTTAATTGTGCGCTTTGGTGAGCTAATGTTCTACTAACCAAAGAAATAAATTGCTCATGATATTGGAATTGTAGTAAGTCTCGAAAGAAACTTCTTAAGTTTCAAAGAAATAGTGAAAGAAAAAAAATATTGAGACTACAAAATATGAAAAAAATTAAGATCTTCATACTACTACAATCAAAGTGGGTTATAAATATTTACATGAAAGATTACCCATATTTGCATATTGTTTGTGGTAACTAAGTATGGGCATGATGATGGAATCACATGCAAAATAAACTAGAAGTTTAGTGAAATAATATCAGTTGGTATGGCCGGTTGATGACCATCCCGGTTCAAATATGATACGAAAATAAATGAGAAATCATATGGTTATATATATGGAAGAAATAATAAATTCTTCAAGAATTCTCTTGTGTTGTTTCTTCTCATGATAAAATTATCATTGCACCAACAAATGCTGAGATTGTATCTCTAGAAATTTTGAAATGTATAAAAAGGTGAATATGGACCCGTTCACCTGCCATGTGGACCATTTACTATTATATAGATGCATCTATGTTATGGTCGCATGTGCTTTACTATCAACTTGCAATTTGATTTTTGCAAAGGTTGTTTGCTCGAATTGATAAATCAAGAGCACATTTCAAATTATAAAACTATATTGATAATGTTGGTATATATCCAAGTGGTTTAAGCAAAAATTATATGCCTCCAATTATAGCTAAACCATTGGTTATGAGAATAAAACTCTCAAAAGAAATTTGGTATGAGATGTGTTAATTAAAGTGTAGCAACACTTGTACGTATCAAGCCAACAAGGTTCCCCTATCACAATTGGTTCAAGGTCAGGAACCAAATAATTCTCATCTAAAAATTTAAATGTGCGGTATATTATTTCATTGCTCCACCATTACGCAATGCACAAAGATGAGTCCCCAAATAAGGTTGGGTGAATGTTAGATTCTCTAACATTAGGGGGAGATAAACAACTGAAAAATAAGTTATACATAATGAATTATATGATCCTCGTTGAAGAGATAATTTAAGTCAATTGTCAGACGCATTTGATGACCCTATGTTATAATCCAGTTATGATTGCTCCATTGAAAAGTCCTTGAAAGACATAATTTATGGCACACCTGAAGCGTGATAAATTAATCGATTCAAAAGATAAAACTTCTTGAAGAAGAAAATGAGCAAATGATCAAGATGGTCATAATAATGAGTCAAATTCTTTAGAAAGAGGACCATGACATAACACTTTATAACACATTGACAAAGGTTCTGGTACCTGTAAATGATGAAAAATAAAGTGAGCTTGGTAAGTTATGTCATATTAGAATCGATATCAAATAACCGTCGACGATATCTTGAATATAATGTAGTGCTCAAAAATTTATAAATGGTGATGAGGATCTTGAAATTAAATCTGTCGAGAGTTGACAGTTAAATGATTGGCCAAAAGAAAATACAATTCAAGTATTTTTCTATTCACTTGGTTGATTTTTGGACTTATTTTGTCCATATACCAAGCTATAATGTCAGTAGGGTACAAATGAATTATTGTGCAATAAGCAAAATCGTAAAATATAAAGTACGGATTGTGCATTAAAAAATAAAGATTTTTCGCAAAAGTCCTGACATTATTGAATGAAGATGTATACTCCCCAAGGTGGATGCAATGAGGTTCTTTCCGTCTGACAATATATGAAAAACTTGAATACACATGATGAATGATTATCATGTCTAGCTAGACAGAAAATATTATATGAAAATCCTTGAAGGTTTTAAAAGGTTATAAAGCGATTACATTGAATAGTACCCTAATGGTTGTAAGATCGCATATTATAAAGATTAATTTTTTGATCTCATTAAAATGGTTAGAAAGTACCATGTCATAGTGCTATTGGTGCACTTGTGTATCCTTCTATTATTATTCATGGTAAATAATTTTATTACTATGCATGCAAAATATAACATCGCTCTTATCGGTGGAGATATTAGAGTGAATCAAATATCAATATAAATTATTTATTCTGATCAACTGTGTCAAGATTTATTGATCGTAAAATTGTAGAAAATTATGAAGTTTGACCTCATGAAAGTTATATATTTTCATTTGGAAATACTGTCATTCCACAAGACGGTCAATTTTACTGAAAGTGTTTGTCAGTGCTCGATTGTTGCTGCTAACAAATCGAACGAGCAATTTGTCTATGTCGACAAGATCACAAATTGAGTGTTTTTCAAAAATATATTTGGTTGAGATCAATAAACATACTCAGAGAATGTGTGATCTTCCTTCGAAAAGAGATATTCCAACAACATTATTTATGAAGACAATGCCTCATATGCTCAACTAAGAGGAGGATGCATCAAAGAAGACTGAGCAAAATATATTTAATCAAAGTTCTTCTTCTTTTTATTCAGAGAAAATGGTCAAATGTCACCCCAATCTATTACCGGATTCTCAACTACACACTTAAACTTTACGGGGGTCCTATCATCCTCCTGAACTGTTTTAAAATAGAATAAATAAACCCTTAATGTTGAGTTGGCTGAGAAAGTGTATAGGGCTGCTTTTATGTTTATTTCATATTTTTATTTTATTTTATTTCTCTTTCTAATTAAATTAAAATAATCTCCCCCACCCACCCCAATCCAACCGCCCCACACTTCTTCTTCTTCACACTCACCTTACACCTCTTCTTCTTTTTCACACTTTTGCTTTATTTTTATTTTTCATCACAAATCTCTACAAATTTCTTTAGGAATTCTACATATTAACCGTCTCTTACATAATCAAAGAACCTTTAAACAAATTTAGTTATTACTCCCAAATCAAAGTAATAAAAATAAAGAACTCAAAATTCAATTTTTTTTACCGGAACCCATTTCAAACAAACATAGAATTTCAATTTCAACACCTTCACAAGCTCTTCTCTCAAACGTTAATTCTAATTTCACATTCTTGAATTTAACCACAAATTGGGATATTTAGAAATGGGGCATAAAAATTCAATTGGATCATAATTTTTTTCAATTGGATTAATTTCAAAGTTTTAATTTGGTTTGCTACTTTCACCAACATTAAGAAAAGAAAGAAATTGAATTCAAAATTTATGGCATGCCCATATACTACTTTGGGTATATCCCTTCATAAGCCCCCAACATGAGTAAAATGTGTAGCAATGAACTTTGAGAGAAAATTGTGGGGAATAAGATAAAGATATTGGTCATAGAAACTTTTACTCGTCGGAAAAAATTTACCGTATTTTCTCTTGCCGAAATGTCAATGGATGAGAAGTGAGTTTGATAATGGTGATGTTCTTAATGATAATGGAGGGTTTCTAATGGGGCATATAATAATTTTAAAAAAAGGTAGGAAAAATAATTCATTTATTATATTTATTAGGTGGCATTGACATGGCGCTGACGTGGCGCGTGCGTGTGTTACACCACAATACACATGAGTGACTATGTCATTTTAGGGTGAAATTTATTTCCTTATAAAATAGTTCAGGGGGGTAATAGGACCCCCGTAAAATATGAGTGTGTTGTTGGAAATCTGACCATAGATTGAAGGGGTTTTTGACCATTTTCTCTTTTATTCATGATCTTCAAAAGAAGGGTGTAGCCAATGTTTTACACTTCGTATTCACCAAGGCATTATCAACTTCAACCTTTGAGAAGTTGAGATATAAAATTGGAATGTGTCATCTTCGATTTGTTAAGTGTTGGTTTAATCCGGAGGAGTATAATACGCGCTGCACTCTTTTTCCCTTAGCCGAGGTTTTGTCCCACTTGGTTTTCCTGGTAAGGTTTTTAATGAGGCAACTATCAATGCGTATTACAACTTACAAGATATGTGTACTCTTTTTCCTTCACTAAGATTTTTTTCATTGGATTTTTCCTAGTAAGGTTTTAATGAGGCACACTATCTATTAATGAACTCCCAAAGAGTGTTGTGAAAATATTACGAACAATCATGTATACTTATTCTTTTACTAGATTTTCCTTTCATGGGCATCCAAGGGAGAGTGTTATAAATAAATTATATAATGTATGTCCATGGCCCACATGGCCCATATGCACTGTAGCAAGCTTTGCTCTCCAAGTTACTAAATGCCTATAGAAGGCCTACACTATATATGAAATGACATACCAAAAATATTGGGAAAAAAAGTTTCTATTGCTCTCTGTTCTTCCTCTTTTTTTTTGTTTTCACTTTTTACCATTTGATTTTAATATTCTGCTTTTATTTTATAACAACCCTTACTTTTTTTATTTTTCACAATACTAACAACATATGGTATTAAAAAGTGACTTGAGAATATATCAATACTTAAATAAGAAAGTCTAAAGAAAAATCAAAACTAAAGCATCTTTAGTAGAAGAATAAAACACTAAAAAAATAAAAATCAAAGCCTGCTCTACTAGGAATCTACCAATTACATAGGCATCCATTCAAATTGCCTTAATTGGTGGGACTGTTCCGTCATTCTAATTTATACTCATTCTGTCTTATTTAATACGAATTAGTTTAACTTGATACAAAATTTAAGAAAGAAAGAAAAACTTTTGAAACTTGTGATCTAAAATAAGCGATAGATGTTAGTGTGATTATAAATCAATTCATTAAAGTAAAATAGACATTTTAGTTAAATTATTACTTAATATAAAAATGTGACATTCTTTTTACGATGGAATAAAAAGAAAAACAAGTCATATAAACTAGAACAGAGACTATATATTATTGAAAGCAACTGAATGCAACTTTTATCTTTTAAATTTTTAATAATGATAGCAAAGAACATTAATGAGAAGAAAGTAGGGAAAAAGTAAAAAAAAAATAAAAAAAAAATACCAATCATCATTTATCTCATTTTTATAATAAAATAAAAAAAGGCAGAAACCTAAAGAAGAAGAAATTAGTAGAAAAAATAATGATACGATGTATGTGCGAAAAAGGATGTGAAGAGGTTTGAAAAACTTAGAGAACTTTAATTTATATAGTTATGACTAATGGGTATATTTAACAATTTAATCTTCAGTATTTTTTAACATAATTAGTAATAAAAAAAACTTAGAATGTTCTTAATTAGTAGATGAATCATGAGAAAATGATCAAAATAGTCCTTCATATATAGGTGTTGAATTATTTTGGTCCTTTATATATACCATCTTATTCAAATAGTCCTTTATGTATATATAAAGAGTATCATTTTGGTCCTAACCCTAAAAACTAACTGAAAACATAAAAACAACCGTTAACTTTAACTGTGGGCCCCACACTCTTCTTCCTCCCTCTTTCTTCAGCCATTGCTTCTCCTTCATCTTCTTTCTTTTGCCATTTCTTCTATGATTTCTGCTCCCAAAATCTCCTCATACACACAAAAGTTTCTTCAAATTTCAAGAATATTCGTAAGGTTTTTGTTTTCTATCTATGCCCGTGAAATATTTTACCATTTAATTTTAAAAATAGAATGAAAAAAATGACTTGAAAAAATTACTAATTTTGAAAAGGAAAAAACGAAAAGAAAGCTATAATCCTCCTCATAGATCGCTTCTACAAGAGAGAATAAATGGAGTCTTTTATTTGATTTACTTAGTTTACATTTGTTTTAGTGATCTTGGTTTTCTTCTTCTTCTTCATGTATGATAATGGAAGCTTCTGAAAATTTTGTTTCCATGGAGATGAAAAATGGGTGAGGTGTGTAGTATTTTTCTTATGAGGATATGAAGCAGGAGAGAAAATGGCAAAAGTAAGAAGTTGAGGAGATGGGTCTGCGGTAGTAATGGTGAAAGAAAGCAGATTGAGGAAGAAGAGTTTGCTATTTGTCACTTCTGTGGGACCCACTGTTAAATCTAACAGTTTTTTTGGTTAGTTTTAGGGTTAAGGACTAAAATGATCCTCTTTTCATATACATAAAGGACTATTTAGATAAAGTGATAGATATAAAGGACCAGAATAATTCAACCTCTATACATGAATGACCATTTTGGTCATTTTCTCGATGAATCATCAATATTTAAATAGCAGTAAAAAATTAATCACTCCTCTTTAAATGTACAAAATATAAAGGTAACTGTTTAATTTGTAAATTAATGCAATCACAAAAAAATTTAAAAAATTATTTATTAAGATTATAAGTATAATTGTTTATATTTACTTTGTTCTTTTTTTGATTATTTTTTTTGCTAGTAATCTATTTTTCAAACGAGGATAATTTGGGCCTCCTGCAATATATTTCATTGCCAGGAACGTCAAATAACATCATATTATATATATATA
>NW_006239522.1:55523-107331 GCF_000226075.1 Solanum tuberosum | reverse complement strand
TATATATATATATCATTATATACTAATATTTATTAACTATATTATAAGAACGGAAATTAACTTCCAAAGCTAAAGTGAAAGACAAAAATAACCCTATAAAATTAAGTGACCATAATACCCTTCCATCAATCTGTATCACTTTGCTTCTTTTATTATATTTCCTCCGTCCTTATTTACTTGTCAAATATTTCCTAATTTGATGTTTATTTTTATTTGTCATTTTTGATCAATCAAGAAAGAACAATATATTTTTTCCTGTTATATCCTCAATTAATTTACATTGAGTTAATATCTTTGAAAAATGTATAGTAGTAAATATATTTAAGATCCTATCAATTAATTGAGGTAAAATGGAAAATTACTATACCAATTAATATTTTCTTAATAGATATTTCAAATTAAAATTTGACAAGTAAAATGAAACTGAGGGAGTAAGAAATTTGAAGAGTTAGCATTGAATAATTAAATGTAGACTAATAATTAATTAAATTAATAAATGCATGGAAGCTCAAAAATCCATAGGAGAGTACTATATAAATAATGTTCTAATTTTACTTTGGCAAGCATGTGATAAAGTTTTTTTTTTCTTCAAAAAAGGCATGATAAAAATTGACTCCCTTCATAGTCTTTGGCAGCAAAATTGATGATAATATTTGTGTATTTGGAGGGTTTTTCAAATAATATATTGCTTGCAAATTACGCACACAACTGGTAAATATTTTCTTATTCTTTATAACAAATTCTTTTAGTTATTCTATTTCAACATTTGATATTCCTTATTAATGATGAAAATATAGCTAATCCTGATTAAGGAAATTGATTTAATGGTTAACAGTCTTTAATGAGCTTTGCTAATTAGTATGATTGAATTATAAGAAATCCAAAAGAATACTTTAATAAGAAAATGATTTTTGAGTTTTATTTTTGTCATAATATAACAACTAACATAAATTGTAGAAGTCTAAAAGACATGGAAAATGGCACAAATATAGAAAAAGAATAAATACCAATCATCCATTTAGGTAAAGAGTATTTGTGTATATATAGATTGTTATTTATCTTTTTCCTGTTTTTATATCATTTTTTATCATATATCTTTTATAATATGCTATTATATGTTTATTTATTTTGAATTATTTTTTGTTGTTGTAAAATCATTACTTGAATTTACACATCTCCTTAATAATGAACTTTTCTTTTTGAATCATGACATTTTTTACAAAAGAAATAAAAATATTAGTATTAAAAATTAAATAATAATTTAATTTGTGTATGATATTATCTCCTATCAAATTTAAAAATATTTGTCTTATATATGTATATTGCCCCAAAACATAATAAACAGAAAGAAAAAGAATTTAAAAAGAAGCAATGATTCATTAAAACGCGTCCCATAGTAGACATTTAGCCATACTAAAAAGTTATACTATTTGAAAAAGAAAGTTTGTACTATTTGAAAAAATAATATATCTGAAAGTTGAAATTATATTTAGACATGTTTTTTGTTTTGATATTAAAATTATTTTTCAAACATACAACTCAATAACAACAATTTATGCAAATGTAATTTTATGAGAGGAGATGTGGATGCAATCTAATTCTATGTTGTGAAGATAAAAATATTGTTACAAATAAATTATCGATTCAAGTAAAACATACCAAAATCAATCAGAAAATAAAATACTTGAAGAGACCATGTAACAAATATTTATAAAAACAATAGCAACTAGAAACAATATTGATAAATTAAGATACTAAAAACAACAATAGTAAAATGAAAGAATATGATAATACTAGAGTTACTGATACCAAACACTAAAGGGATTTTTTGTTGGGTTCTAAAGGGTGAATAGAGCGTCATGCGGAAGCTTATAATTACAAATAATATGATTGATAAATTAGATGATAAAAACTTATACTTAAAACTAATATTATATATTATATGAAAACTAATATAAATAAAAAATATTTAAAATATTGAGAGATTAAATCTCCTCATAAACAAAAGTCTCTAAATGACTACATTGTGAATTTTATTGTGTTATGCTATGCGAATAGGAATCTTCAATTTATAATTTTCCAAACTATTCCTCTAAGGAAATAATAAACCAAATATGGAAGAAAATTATATTTTCCTTTCAGAAAAATTCAAACTTTTCTTTAAAGAAAAAAATAAACTTCAAACAAGGAAAGAAAATCAGGGAAAAACCCTAACATTTTTGTCATCTGTTCTAGTTTTGGTAGACAAAATTATTTGATATCTATTATTGATGGCAAGTGATAGATATCTCATGAAATTAATTAAGGTGCGTAAAAGTTTATTCGAACCTCCTTTAACTTTCTATCCTAAGAACATGAAATTCATCTTCAAGAATATTTAATATTTTAAAATATTTTTTTGGAAAAAAGAAAAAGAGAAAACATGATGTCCCCTGTAGTGTTAGATGACTTAACTGATTGGTTGTCTTACGTAAGTCTCAATACATCAGCAAACATCCAAACAAATCGAAAAATTTTACTCTGTAAGAGGTATACATATTACATGGCAGACAATATCCTCTCAGGTTTTGCCAAGTGGAGTTTGGGTCCCACTTATAGAAAATGTGCTAAATCTCCATTTCTTTCTTTTTCTCCTATTTTTTTTTTTTTAACCCTCCCTAGGAGCTCCTATTCCGTATCTTCTTCTTCTCCTTTTTTTTTTATTTCCGTTTCTTCATAAAATTTTATTATTTTTCTTATTAAATATATTTATTCATCAAACTTCAAAACTTGATTGCTTTGGTCGTGATTTCGTTTGGATCATTTTTTATCAAACGAAAATAAATTTAATTAATTTGATTTTTCAAATGTTATAATCAAGTCAAATTAATTAAGTCAATTTTTCATCACTTTAATTTTTTTTAATTTTTGTTGCTATTTGATTTTTGTGGACTTCTCAAAAATATACAATAAAATAAAATTTTTGTAAGGTATATATAGGATCCTTCAACAATAAATAAATTATGCATTATCTAAGAATTTAATCATTTCTACGAAATATGATAAATTATTTCCAACGATTTTACTATTTTCTTACAAATATTAAAGATTTAACGACGATATATTAGGATGTCTTGTTAATATTTGATTTAAATAAAAATAATCAATTAAATCACGAGTTATTTTAAACATGAAAAAGTACTCTTGGCATTATCAAAATAAAAATAAAAATTAAACTATAAAGTAAATGCAAAGAATTTGATTATTATAAAGAGAAACACATGAATACTAACAAAGAGAACAAAAAAAATATTTCTAATAATTTTTTAAATTTTAAAGAAGGATATATATATATATAAAATCATTACGGACCATTTATTAATAAAATAGTAGGATGAAAAAATTTATCCTAAAAAATCAATGTTTGATCTTTTATAAACGAACAGAAAAATTAATTTATTATTCTAAAATTAAAACACAAGATTTTATGATTTTTAATTTTTAATTTCACTATCTTCAATTTCTTTAATCTTATTGAAAACTATTTTTTTCTCATCACATTCACTTTAAGTTTTCCTTAAATAAATGATAAAAAGATAAAATAACAAAACATTGTGGTCAAATCTTTAAAAAACGTACAAACTACAAAGGAGGAAATTTTTTTGTAGAACAGAGTTTAAAATGAATGAGAAAAGTAAGAAGATGAAGAAAATGAAATGGATAAAGTATGGATCCCATATTGTACATTTGGCGGTCAAAGAAATCCTCATACAACTGACAAAAGGTGAGCCTCTCACAAAATAAATTTTCTCAATTGAATCATTGTACGAAAAAAAAGCCAAGAATTATTGTACCCTGTTCAATTTTATACTTATAAAAAACTTTGAAAGCAAAAGCAACCAATTAGAATGATAAAGAAATATTCTTTACTTAGTTCACTAGGGATTGACTCAACACTCCCCCCTCCCCTCAAGTCTTCGTGTGTTGTGTAAATAAATTTGGTTGTCCTTCAGTTTCTGGCACTACTACTGGGTAGTTTTATTTTTGCATAGTAAGTCTCTTTTTCAAAGACCCATGTGAAATTTTGCTTTGATTCAGTTTATTTTGTGTTGTTTATGTGTTTGGGGCTGTTGGGTAACTGTTTTCTTGGTTTGTGTGTTTTGTTGTTGTTTAAAGTTTGAATCTTTTTCATGGTTTGTGAGTCTGACTGAATATATATATGATCATGGGTGGTGAAATTTCTGTAAGATTCTTGATGGAAAGAATGTTTTAGCTAATGTTTCTAGTATGCTGTTTGTTGATCATTGGCTAAGAAGAAGCAGAAGGAATAGTTAGCTTTAAAGAAGAAAAAAGAAGAGACTTTGTCATCTGTGCAAAAAGCTGTATAAAAGAGAGTGTAAAACCACTAGATATGGCTTGAGGTAGTAGTAGTTTTTCTAGACTGGAGAAGGTCAAGAAACCTCATTTAGCTAGATGATTGACTTAAATTGGGGTTGAGTTAGGTTCAAGTGTTGTATCTTTACATGGTATCATACTATTTGGGGTCCCGTGTAAGCTCTTGTTGGGCTTGGACATGTAGGGGGTGTTAGAGTGGGTCCCACATTGGTTGGGAATGGGTTGATGGTCATATCTTACCTGGTATTAGAGTTAGGTTCATCCTGTTTGGGTGTTAGAGTTGGTCCCACATCGGTTGGGGAATGGATTGGTGGTTGGTTTGTATGGACTTGGACAATCTTTTCCTTATAAGTTAATCTTTTGGGGTTGAGTTAGGCCTGAGTGTCATAACTTTATAGGCCAAAAATCTCAAATACGTACATCAATTAGGTTGATTTCCCTTTTGATTCGTTTTCTTCTCTTCTGTGTTGTCCTGTGAACTATGTATTACACATCAATAGGCATAGTAAATGTAGTGGCTCATTCGCTAAATACTTCACAACTACATTAACATCTTGCTGTATTTAGTAGTCAAAAAAACCTACATTTTTCATGTCTCACAAGTGTGGAAAACGTATCAAATAGGTGTCTAGTAGGTTGCTTATTTCTTTATATAGGTAGTCATAGTTTTGCATTACTTTGTGGAGTCTAGTTTTCAGCACATTAGGCTGAGTTTGCTTTTGGATATCCTTCTTATGGAGCAGTTTAGTTGCTTACATGGTCGATGGGTATGAAGCTCTGGGCTGTCCTCTAGTGAAGGTATGGCAAGAACACAAAAGATCAATAGTTCAATGCTCTTGCTTTTGGGTTCACTATGTCTGTGTGAAATAGAAGGATGCAGCTAAATTTGAAATGCATAGCATTTAGGATTCTCTTTTACCTAGTAACTTTTGGCTCTTCTTTTACCTAGTATAGTAACACTTTTACCTTAATCTTGCTATCTTTGTTCTTTACAAGTATTCTTACTTGTGTTACACATGTATGTAGACTTCAGGAGGTATTCCAGTTGGTGATTAGCATTTGAACGTCGAACTGCACTTGGAATTTGGCTACATGGGAAAGACAATTCAGGTTTATGGATTCCCTGATCTTCTGTCTGCAGAAGTGGTCAAATCATTCTTAGAGAAACATACAGGATATGGAACTGTATGTGCATTGGAGGTTAAACAGTCCAAAGGAGGATCTAGAGCATTTGCCAAAGTTCAATTTGTCGACAACATTAGTGCTGACAAAATCATCAATTTGGCTAGTAAGAGGCTGTATTTTGGCTCTTCTTATTTGAAGGCTTGGGAAATGAAAACTGATATTGTCCAATTGCGGGCGTATGTGGATCACATGGATGGCATAACTTTGAATTTCGGATGTCAGATATCAGATGACAAGTTTGCAGTGTTGGGAAGTACAGAAGTTTCAATTAAATTTGGCATTGGATTGAAGAAATTTTTTTTCTTTTTATCTAGTGGTTCAGCTGATTATAAACTTCAGCTTTCATATGAAAATATATGGCAGGTTGTGCTCCATCGTCCATATGGTCAAAATGCTCAGTTTCTCCTCATACAGGTTTTTCAATTATTCCAAACCTTTAGCTATTGTTTTCATCCTTCTCCCTGTGCTCGTTCTTTGTGAATATTGTGACTATTTGATTATTGGTTGAATGGTACACAATTTTCATGTATTGGGTCTCTTACCGCTTGTTGATCCACTTCTTTTGAAGCAAAATCATTTCTGCTAACATATATTTATTTGTTGACTTATGAACCATATGGAAGGGGTTGAAATCCTATTTATGAGAATTTTGACAATAACTTCCATTTCTAGAAACTGAACATGCATGAAGGCTTGAACCGACATTAAACTGGAAACTTATTTGCTACTGATCATGAAGTAAAGAAGCTTTAGAAAATACAAAGTACAAGTTCATAAGCATTAATAGCGGTTAGGCCCTCCTCAATATTGTTCTGCTTGAAGTCTTTTAAGGTTGGATGCTTATGCGTTTATAAGCACTGCTATGTGGATAACCTAGATCCTGTCCAAAATCCTAACTAACATGCCAGATTGCCATATTCTCAGCCTATCTTTTGATCTGTCGACATCCTTTTCTTTTTATAAAGATATCTGTTGACATCCTTAAAGATGAGTGTTCGAAATTCTTAACCTCTTTCATGAATATTTGCGCTAGAACTTTTTTTATATAGTAGAATACCATGAAATGGTACTGTCAACATCCAGAATTCTTGAAGAATATGTCTTTCATTTTTTTTGTGCACATGTTTCCATCAAAGTATAAAATGTTGATTTTCTATCTTCTTTTTTTGGGTAAAGTAATTAAATTGTGTTGATTTTCTGTTAATATGCGCTCCTATTATAAATTTAGAAATTACTATTACTAATGTTACTAGTGTCAAAAAAAATAATTTAGAAATTACTATTACTACTATTAATAAGGGAGAGTCAGAGGAGCTTCTTGTCGTCCTGTCTACCGACCAAACGTATAATTTTGGAATTTTCCCTTTGAGTTCGCTATTTTTGTATTGCACTTCACAACAGCCGCAATAGATTCCAAATGGGAGAATTATAATAGGCTGTGCATTCAGAAAAAATCATGTGCTTTTATTTTATCTGTTTAGCTTGGGAGGGTGTTTTCTGTTCTTCTGTATTCGTTGTCCTTTCTCATTGGTGGATACAGATGGGTAACTGTAGCTTCTTATCTAAAATTTTTGATGTGTTGACTGTTTTATCCTCTTTAGTTTGCAGTACTTGTAACTTAATTGCACTGAGGAATTGCCACATAGTTTTAGCTGCATCACGACACAGAATGCTGTAACCTTATATTGATTGATGAATCATAAATGAGAGCAGTCACTGCTCATAACCGTATAAAAGGCATACTAAAACTCTATTAAAAAAAATGTGTTAGTAAAGATGTTAAACTTGGGCCTGTGCTCTACACAGGCTTGGTACCACTGGTTAATTAAATAAACCAAGCTTCTAACTTGCATATTATATAAGTTAACAAATATATGTCCACAATTTTCAATTTTTTCAATACTTGTGACTTGTGTGCTCGTGATCTTTTAAGTTAAAGAACGTGAAAGCAACTTTTCTACTGTGTTTGCAGAATTTCCTCATGAGTATAGTTGCATCAGTTAATATATCGCTTCATATAATTGAATTCTGGTTAGATCAGTAGTCTACTTTGCTGATTTACGATAAGATTCAGTATTGACTTATTCATTCAATTTCTATGATTTAGTTATTTGGTGCTCCTCGGATCTATAAGAGACTTGAAAACTCCTGTTATAGCTTCTTTAAGGAAACTCCTGATGATCAGTGGGTGAGGACGACAGATTTCGCTCCATCTTGGATAGGGCTGTCTTCTAGCTTATGTTTGCAGTTCCGTAGGGGTGTTCATCTTCCAAATTTCCAGGAAAGTTTTTTTCACTATGCAGAACGTGAAAACAATATTACTTTACAGACTGGTTTCACCTTTTTCGTCTCTCAAAAATCGGCTCTGGTTCCCAATGTCCAGCCTCCGGAAGGAATTGCAATTCCCTACAAGATATTGTTCAAAATTAGTTCTTTGGTACAGCATGGATGCATTCCTGGGCCAGCATTAAATGTCAACTTTTTCCGATTAGTTGATCCTCAAAGGAGAAATGTTGCATGCATTGAGCAAGCCTTAGAGAAACTGTACTATTTGAAGGAGTGCTGTTATGATCCAGTGAGGTGGCTGACTGAGCAGTATGATGGGTATCTCAAGGGTAGACAACCTCCAAAATCTCCGTCCATCAATTTAGATGATGGGTTAGTGTATGTAAGAAGGGTCCTAGTAACACCATGCAAAGTTTATTTTTGTGGTCCAGAGGTTAATGTTTCCAATCGGGTTCTCCGCAATTATTCTGAAGACATAGATAACTTTCTTCGTGTTTCTTTTGTTGATGAGGAGTGGGAGAAACTGTATTCTACAGACTTATTACCAAAAGCAAGTACTGGAAATGGTATCAGGACAAACATCTATGTGAGGATCCTATCAACTCTGCAGAAAGGCTTTGTAATTGGTGATAAAAAATTTGAATTTCTTGCATTTTCATCGAGCCAGTTGCGGGATAATTCAGTGTGGATGTTTGCATCAAGACCTGGCCTTACTGCAATTGATATAAGAACTTGGATGGGTGATTTTTCGCAGATCAAGAATGTGGCAAAATATGCTGCCAGACTTGGTCAATCTTTTGGTTCCTCCAAAGAGACTTTGAGTGTTCTTAGGCATGAGATTGAAATTATTCCTGACGTAAAGGTTCATGGAACCAGCTATGTCTTTTCTGATGGAATTGGTAAAATATCTGCTGACTTTGCTCGTAGAGTTGCCTCAAAATGTGGCCTTCAATATACACCATCTGCTTTTCAGATTCGTTATGGTGGATATAAAGGTGTTGTGGCTGTTGATCCATATTCATCAATGAAGTTATCTTTGAGAAAGAGCATGTCGAAATATGAATCAGACAACAATAAGTTAGATGTCCTTGAGTGGAGCAAATATCAGCCTTGTTTTCTTAATCGTCAACTGGTTACTCTCTTGTCTACACTTGGAGTGAAAGATGATGTTCTCGAACAGAAGCAAAAGGAAGCTGTAGATCAGCTTGATGCTATCTTGCATGATTCTTTGAAGGCACAGGAGGCTTTGGAATTGATGTCTCCTGGAGAAAACACTAATATTCTCAAGGCAATGCTAAATTGTGGTTATATGCCTGATGCTGAGCCCTTTCTTTCAATGATGCTGCAAACCTTCCGCGCATCGAAGTTGCTCGATTTGCGGACTAGATCAAGAATATTTATTCCAAATGGAAGAGCAATGATGGGATGTTTGGATGAATCCAGAACCTTGGAATATGGTCAGGTGTTTGTTCAGTTTACTGGTTCTGGACATAGAGAATTTTCTGAGGATTTACATCCATTTAATAACAGCAGATCCACCAACTGTAATTTCATTCTCAAGGGAAATGTGGTTGTTGCAAAAAATCCATGCTTGCATCCTGGTGATATTCGTGTTTTAAGGGCTGTAGATGTTCCAGCGCTGCACCACATGGTAGATTGTGTTGTATTCCCCCAGAAAGGAAAAAGGTAAATTTTACGTTGGAAACCTATTAACTGTTTACTTACGTGTAATCTTATAGAAGGCTTTACCATTTCTTGCCTGGTCTTACTAATGCTCTAATCCAAATTAGTTTCAAGGATAGTCAAATTGATTCTCGGGAAGCAAAAAGCGCCAGAGGGAGTAATTGACTGTCTTAGTTAGTTAGGATTCACTTGTATAATATCCCCTTCTCATGTGATGTAAAGGCATATTGAAATACGAAAAAGTCTTTTCTTCCTTCCCATATTCTACACCAACTTATGGGTGGAAATCATTTTCCTACTGGCTCCACAATTATTTCAACTCGTAACTTTGTATAAATGCTCCAGACTAGGTATGTATTTCAACTGCCTCCCTACCTCTGAGGTAGAGGTAAAGTCTGCGTACACTTTACCCTCCTCAGACCCCACTTTGTGGTATCTTACTGGGTATGTTGTTGTTGTATAATTCAGCAGTACTTCATCTATCTGAAATATTCTCAATTTTTGTTCATGGAAGAATTTTCAAGTGTGAACTTTATTAATTGTTCTTTCTAGTAAAATTGTAAAACTAGGTTCCATCCTTGTTAACTCTTTCTATCTTTATTTCTTTTTCATGGCATTGTTACTTAAGTGTTAAAGCTTTGATGACAGACCTCATCCGAATGAATGTTCTGGGAGTGATTTGGATGGAGATATCTACTTTGTTTGCTGGGATCAAGACATGATTCCGCCAAGGCAAGTCCAAGCGATGGAATATCCTCCAGCACCCAGCATACAGTTGGATCATGATGTCACAATTGAGGTACCCTTAGTTTCGAACAACTAGTTTTACTTCCAAAATTATCATGCTTCTGATGCATCACTATGTTCAACCTTTCTTACGGAGAATTGGCATGGTCTTGATATTATTTTTTTCCTTTTAATCTTTTTTTTTATCAACGCTTCATATTAGTCCCACTTATTCTATTGCTGAGATTACCTTCTCCAAGACTTTGATTCAGTCGAATCTAGTTTAGTGTATGAGTGTTAGGTGCATCAATTACAGACTGGTTACTGTACTTTTCTATTGCTGAGATCTCCTTCTGCACAGCTTCGTGACTGGATAGGCACATAAAACCAGAACTGCTGACCAGACTTCATTCTTTCACCCCCTTCTTTCTCCTTCTCTAAGATCTTTCAATTAATGAGACAAAAAAGGAAGAGATCAACACGAGTATTGCAGTAAGAGCTGAATGCCTTAATTGTTTATTTTCATTATTGTCCAATTTCCTTATTTTGGATGTACAGCTAACAGCATTGCCTTTATGCTGTTTTCTTTGATTTTTACATCAATAAAATTCTCTACCCATAAAAAAATTAATGAAGGAAAATATACCCTTTAGATAAACAACTTGTTAGTGACCAAAGCCATAAATAAAAATTTTCTGTTGTGTCAAACCTGAAATAGTTTCTTCTTTCCACTTTCTTATTTACCTTATCAACTGTACATGTGAGATTCATCTTCTAAGTTTATTATTGTCTTGTTCATGAGGGGGATCAATCCTGAGAGTCCCTAAAGTTTGTGGAAGTGTGCTCATTCTTGGTTTTTTTACTTCAAATCACCGATTTGCATATCAATATGTGCCATAGGAGTTACATCTCTGATGAAAGAGCACTTACACTCTTGAATTTGTAGTAGGGAATGAACTCTTGAAATCATACTTATAAGATGTGTAATGCAATACAAGTACTGAGGAACTCTTTATTATTTTTTGTTTGTTGTGGGAGAGGGGGGATTGGCCAGTATGTGCAACAACAGTGCAAGTACTGAGGAACTCCTTTTCACCTGTCTGCCTACTGCAGGAAGTTGAAGAGTACTTCACCAACTATATTGTGAATGACAGTTTGGGAATCATAGCAAATGCCCATGTCGTATTTGCAGACAGAGAACCTGATATGGCCATGAGTGATCCATGCAAAAAACTTGCTGAGCTCTTTTCAATTGCAGTGGACTTTCCAAAGACTGGTGTTCCTGCTGAAATACCATCTCAGTTGCGCCCTAAAGAATACCCAGACTTCATGGATAAGCCGCCAGACAAGACAACCTATATCTCAGAAAGAGTTATTGGAAAGCTTTACAGGAAAGTGAAGGACAAAGCTCCTCAGGCTAGCTCTACTGCGATATTCACAAGGGATGTTGCAAGGAGATCATATGATGCTGATTTGGAAGTTGATGGATTTGAAGATTACATTGACGAAGCTTTTGACTACAAAACTGAATATGACAACAAGCTGGGTAATTTAATGGACTACTATGGCATAAAAACGGAGGCTGAAATACTTAGTGGTGGCATCATGAAGACATCAAAAACTTTTGATCGCAGAAAAGATGCTGAGGCCATTAGTATTGCTGTGAGGGCCTTGAGGAAGGAAGCAAGGACCTGGTTCAAGAGGCGTAATGATATAGATGACATGTTACCAAAGGCTTCGGCTTGGTACCACGTTACATATCATCCTACATATTGGGGTTGCTACAATCAGGGGTTGAAAAGAGATCATTTCATTAGCTTTCCCTGGTGTGTTTATGACCAGCTAATCCAGATTAAGAAGGAGAAAGCACTTAACAGGCCAGTTCTCAATTTGTCATCTCTCAGGGCTCAGCTGAGTCACAAATTAGTGTTGAAATGAGATTTCAGTCAAGCGTTAAGCTGATATATATATATATATATAAATGTAATAGGGGTGTGATCATAAGAAAACTGCTATGCGTTGTTAACAACCTTTTGTATTCAAAACTGCATGAACCTGTAACATATATGCAGTATCTTAGAAACTGCTGTACAGCTAAGTACTAATATGTATGTGGTTTGAGTTTTATCTCTCTTCTCAACATAGTTCATATTATGCTTTTTAGCACTGAGCAGTAGTTCCTGTGTTGGTAAATTTTGACTGATGAATCACAAAGTTAGTTTAATAATTTTGCTAGCTCAGATGGCAGCAACGACATCAATGGTGAAATTTCAGCAATTTGTTTTAACTTGTCCCCGTCCCTTTGTTATCCCTAGTCATAAATAATATTTCAGCATAGTCCCTCATCTTTGGGTTAAGACTCAAAGTCATCCTTGAGTTTTCACATAAGGCATTAATAGTCCCTCATGTTTGCAATATTGGTGTACTTTTGGTCCTGCCCTAAACTTTTGCCTATTTTTTAACATTAATTTTGTTCATAAAAATGTCCCATCGTCTTTTTTTTATATATATTTAGTAGAAATAATAACTCTATGTGAGAGAAGGTGAGAAGAAGAAGAACACATTGTTCTGTTCGGTATAAATATTACTGCAGCTAAACTAAGAACATTTAAACATATGACATTGCAAGGAAAGAAAAAAATGTACTATTGCACGAAATCGTTGTGATGAACCTCTCGATTTTACCTGCAATACAATTTCTACTAAACAAAACAAGGTGTTTTTCTTCTCACAATCTCTCACATTATTTCTACTAAATATATAAAATGACGATTAAACATTCCATACATAAATTATGAATAAAATCAATGTTAAAAAATAGGCAAAATTTTGAAGGAAGACCAAAAGTGCACTAATTTTGCAAACATGAGGAACTATTAATGCCCTATGTGAAAACTCAAGGATGACTTTGAGTCTTAACCCAAAGATGAGGGACTATTTTGGGCCTTTTCTCTAGGAAAATACTTTTTTGGGTAAGTATTTTTCTCCCTCTACTTTGAAGAAGCATTTCCAATGTATTCGTTGTTTGTGAAATGCTTGCTTCCGTGTTTAGTATGTCATTAACTCTTAAAAAACCAAAATTTTGGTGGTTTTGTTATATACACACACTCACACAAAGTGTAGTAGACTACATCAACTTATTTCAAAATTTGGATCTATCTCCGATGAAAACTCATCTTTGTACATTTTTGAGCAATTAATAATTCAAACAAATGCTTTTGAAACATGTATATTGTTAAATATTTATTTATTTTTAATTAAATATTGGAGTTTGTAGTTCCTTTTATTCATTTCAAATAAATTTGTACAAAACAAGACCAATTCAAAAATTAGATCAGCCCAAAACAACCATGAAATGGAACTACCAGCTTCTATATCAAAACCCTAGAAGATAGGGTTTTCAAATTTGAGTTCCTTTTCTTTCTCCCCTCGTCGCCGCTAGGAGCTATATGGAATCCAACCTTCCTCTTCCTTTTGTCGTAGATCATCAACACCTTCCTCTTGTTTGCCATGTTAACCCTCCTTCTCAGCTCGCAGAGGTATGATTTTTTTAGCTTGCTCTTTCCTTCTCTATCTGTTTTCTAACTTCCTCCTTTTCTCTTGGAGATATATAATCTGGTGGAACAGTGGATCCCAGAAGTGATTTTGACTTTTGATAGAGGCGTATAGTCTTGTGGTTGAGCTCGCAACTCTCTGTAAGTGGCCTTCTTCTTTCTCTACCTTTTTTCCCCATTTCTTCCTCTTTGATTTCCTTTATCTAGCTGAAGTATAAGTGGAGACATCCAAATGCTCCTGACCTCTTTCATTGTGGAGTTCCTTCCCAACCTTGGATCTCTAATTCCCCATCCGATCCCAAGACCATCGCTCTTTGCTAATGAAATTTTATGTAAGTTGTTGTAGTCTAAACTAGGTAGCTTAATGGCCACAACTATGTAAGCCCTATAATGACAAATCATTTTCTGTAAATATCATAATCGTGAGGTCTGTTGTTGAAAATGATTCTGAAGTAATGTATGCTCATGTCTATAGCTCTTGAAATTTGATCTTTCTTGCCTTGATAGTTATTAGTGTAATGTTTGACTTATCTGCGTTCAAAATACTTTTGCACTCCACTGATAGCTGCTAAAAATTATGCAACTGTCTAATCTTGTATTCACTTGCAAAGGAAGTGACAATTGACTTGGCTCCACTCTCCTAAAACCCGATCCGCTTTGGCAATAATCTTCTATACCTTGCCGCTTTGTCTATATTTTCTTCAATTTCTTCATCCTCCTCCCTCTCTCTCCTCCTTTGTTTCTCTTCGGCTATGATATCCTCTAAATTAGGATGTTATTGATCTGATAACCATCTCTTTCCCATATTTGGAACCTGATTCCTCTTCCCCTTCATGTTATTTTCTCCCCCATTACCTTGTTCTTTTCTATAGAATTCAATTCACTCGGGCTAGCAATGTTCTCTCTCTCCTTACTGCTTCCCCCTTCTTATTTTTCGACCTACTCCCCTTTGTCAAGTTGTCTTTGCGCTTAAAACATTTTCTCTATCCATTTTTTTGTATTGGCTTCCCTCCCTTTTTTGTTGCTCTCCTTGCGACTCCCCCCTCTCTTCTTGTTCTTCTTCTTTTTGAATTTCCCTTGATCTTTATTCTTTTGTTGTTCCACTATCTTGGGAGATTGATGTGTCTACTCCCTCTCCTTATTTTCTCCCTTTCTCCCCTTCTCTTTTCCCTTCTCTTTTGACTAATTTTTTGGGTATACTTCACTGCCTCCTTTTGCTTTGTCAATTCACTATCTGCTCTGTTACTTTCCCACTTGACAAAAAAATAGTCGGCGGTAATTTTTTTGTTGCTTTTCAGAATTGGATTCAAGTCATTCTACTAAAATTCTTCTTAGGGAATGGTTTCTTCTTCACTCCAATTTCTACAACAAATGATTCCATAATCCCAAAAGAAATCCTTAGAGATATTCACTTAAGGTTTCCCACTAAGTCTCTCTTGAAATGTACGCTCGTTTCAAAATCATGACATCAACAAATCTCTATCCCTCATTTGGTGAACACACACCTCAAATTAAATACTCATCATAGAGTTCTATTTCCAGGCACCAATGGAAATTTCAAGTTTTGTTCACTCCCTCCTCTGTTTAACAAACAACATGTTACTATTCACATAGATCCTCCAACATTATTAGCTTTCGATGTAGGTTCCGCCAATGACTTGATTTGCCTGTGCAATCACTCAGGGGAGACATATATATGGAACCCACCATTAGGAAGTCAAAGGAACTACTTAATTCCACTTGGGGTACTTCTTTCTATTCCAAATATGGTTTTGGATACGACAACTCAGATGACAGTTATAAAGCTCTATCTATCGATTATTGTGGTAATTCTTACCATGATAATGTATCCAACATGAAGATTGTGGTCAACATTTAGAGTTTGAGGATAGATTCGTGGACAACGAATCATGACCAACTTCAGGGCATCTATCTAGTAAATCTTTAGGGCAAATTTGTCAACGAGAAGATTTATTGGATTGCATCTACTAGTCTTCATAATCACAATGTGTGCATCATCATTTCTTTTGATGTAGCAAATGAAACATGGGGAAGCTTGGAGTTACCCATTTTGTGGAGCAGTCAATTCTAATTTCGAAATTGGAGTTGTCGAAAGTGGCCTTCCTGTGATTTATACTTGTTGTCTAGGTGATACTACTTATATCTAGATTTTGAAAGATTGTCCAAAATCCAGACATCAGAAGTAGCATCACCTAGACGACAAGTATTAATCAAAGAAAGGTCACTTCCCACAACTCTCAATTTGAAATTAGAAATGACTTCTCCACAAATGGGAAGCTCCAAGCTACTCCGTGTCTCGTTTGCTACATCAAAAGAAATGATCTTGCGCACATTGAAATTACAAAAAACTAGTTGATGCAATCCAATGAAGCTTTCCATTGACATGTTTACCCAGAAAATTTATTAGAAAGATGCCCTAAAGCTGGTCATGGAGTGTTTTCCAAGAATTCGTCCTCAAACTATAAATGTTGATCACATTACTCATGTTGGACAGAAAAAAAAAGGTTGGACTCATTAGCATAATAATCAATAAACAGATCTTTGTAATAATCAAGTGAGTCATCGTATCCAAAACCATATATATATATATACTACCTTAAAAGCATGAACTCCTAAACTGAATGTTGAATTACTATAATACCCCCCATTAAAAAAACTCAATTTATATTATTTGTATTATATTAAATGTAGATATCCTTTCATATTAAAGGGTTGTGATTTTCTCAAAGAGATGTGACTTTTCCATAGGGTTGCGACTTTTTTGACGGGTTTTGATATTTTCGATGGGCTGTGACTTTTTCGAAGGGTTGGGATTTTTTCAAATGATTGTGACTTTTTCGAAGGGTTGTGCCTTTTCCGGCGAGTTGTGACTTTTGCAAAAGGTTGTGATTTTTCCGATAAGCAGTCACTTTTTCGAAAGGTTGTAACTTTTCTGATAAGGAACAATTAACACCTATTAATACTACTATTTGTTAGCTATAAATAGAGGGTGTCCTCTCACTTTTAACTATAATTTTTTAAAGTTTTCTACTCTTCTTCTTAAAAAATCTCAGGGTTATTTGTAACTGTTGATTAAGTTCAAAATTCAACAAAATTCAAGGTACCACATAAGAAAGAGTTGATGAATAAATTGTAGCAAATCATTCATAAATTCACACTCGTATTTTTTCTTACGATTTCCATGAGTTAACAGTGACAAAATGTTGTGGGAAAGACAATAATAACAAACAAATATGAATAAAGTCATATGATCTGGGTAAGATATTTCTTCTTTGATTTTCTATTTTTTTATTTTTTACCCTCAAATGAAGCAGTTTCTTTATGATTTTGCTAAAACAACGGGCATCAACGTAGTCCATTGAATCATTAGTTTTGATGTTAAATCCAGTATTTCAAAAATAGATTTTCACTTTTACTTATAATATGATAATATAGACATGATAATAATTATTTTTTAATAGATATGTAAGTAAAAATGAATGAAGAAACTAAAGTGTTGGTGACATGAGATTTAATCAAACGGAACTCTACAGTGAATATAGAATGAACATATATTTTCGTCTTCCTTCTTCATTGGCTATGTATGTTCCATATATTTTTTTTCCTATTATTTTGTGTTCATTTTAATTTGAGAAAATTTTATGTCACAAGATACACTAATTGTTAGCTATATAAAAATAGATAAGAAAATAGTGATTGATCATAAAATAATCTTAAATCAAATTAAAGATTCTATAAACAATACTTTAAATTTATTCATCTATTAATTTTTATTATTGAAAAAGTTCAATATTTTATATCATGATATAACTTCTATAAGATACTAGATAGTTTCATTAGACAACAACTATATGATATATATGCGGCAGGAAAAAGGAGAAGACTACAATTCTACAAAGATAAGGTAGAAACTTAAAGAAATGAATATTTTTCACCAAAGGTGATGCTGTTCATATATTAAAATTAAATTATTCTACTGAAATATATATGTATATCTAAAACAAAGATTTTTTCAAGCTAAATATTTGACATACACTCAAACCTCAATTTAACCATCATTCGTTATAACAATAAAGTACCTTTTTTTCTTGTAGAATTACCTCTCTATGATAGTATTACTCAAATATTAATTGGTAAAAGATAGATTACGTATAAAGATAAAATATTAAAATATTTATGGTAATCCTTATTACTGTCATGCACATATTAAATTTGAAGTATGAATATTTAAGAGAAAAATTATACTTAAATGGTGTCATCATTTATGTTCATAACCTCAAGAGGAAAGACTATTGATGACATTTTTTGTATGATATTTTAAAAAAAATAATTGTTGGTTAGATTTGTTTACGAAATTGGGTGAAGTAAATAATAATACTACTAAAGAAATGTTACTTTCTCCCCATATTTAAACTTTGAATGTATTTTGAAATGTTTCAATAATATCTGGTTACTTTGATCTCAAAATACAAGTAACTCTATAACAATCTGCATTAATCATTTAAAAGCACTTGTTCTATGTTCTTTAAATTATAATTATTTACTAAAAAGATTTAATTTAGTAATATTAATTCTATTTTACACATTTGTCTACTATATATACGATACACACGTGCCGTGAAACTAGTATATATATATATATTCATTCCCTTTGTGATCGCAAAGACAAATTAGCCCACTGGCAGAACCCACAAAGAAAGTTGATTAAGTGAGAGGATCCATGTGAGCAGTGACTTGTTGTTTATTAAACAGGGGAGGGAGGAGAGAACTAAAGTTGAAATTCCCATTGATGCCAGGAAATAGAACTCTATGATGTGTGTTTAATATGAGATGTGTATTCACAAAATCAGGGCTAGATATAAGTCGATGTCATGATTTCGAAACTGACATACATTTCAGGAGAGACTTTGGGAGAAGCCTTAAGAGGATATGTTATGATTTCATTTGTGATTACGGAATCAGTAGTTGTAGAAGTTGGAGTGAAGAAAAAATCATACCATGACAAGAATTTGAGTAGAATGGTATGAATCCAATCTCGAAAAGAAAGAAACAAAAACATGTTTTTGTATACGAGGTAACAATCACAAATATTGGTAGCAGAGCAGTGAAAGGCAGAAGGATGCTTTTCTGTAAAGTGAGGCAGTAGCAGAGTAGAACAGAGAATAATTGTATATATTGATTCATATTCTAGTAATACCAACAGAGACACAATGCTTGTATTTATAAGAAAACTAGTCTCTTGAAACGTGCATTGCACGTTAATTCATAAATTTTAGTATAAAACTATATTGTAATGGAATTTTTTATACAAGGATCCAATCCAAGTATGTTTCTTTAGCTAAAACACTGATTAAGACAACAAATTTTATCTGTAGGAGATCATAACCTTTGGTTTTATGAATTAGTGGAAATAAAAAGGAGAATTTCTTACAAGAACTTCAAGGTATACAAGCAAATATGAATTGTGATGTATGGATTTATACATATTCAACGTCTTGTCCTACATTTGACAAAAAAGATGTGCAACAACATTTTTATTCTTGGATGACAGTAAATAGATGGAGAGGTTGTTTCGTTCCCTATCTCCGAATATGGGGAATATATTCTCAAAAATTCTTGCTCTAATCTAACCTAGCTGACGGAAGATGATAAATAAAGAAGAACTCTTACAAGTTATCGGCCAAATGATTGTGAGGTTTCATGATATCAATAGGGGATCAACAAGGCTTTCTATATAGATTTCTTACCATGATGTTGTATCCAACATAAAGACTGGTCAACATTTACAGTTTGAGGACCTATTCGTGGATGACAGTACATGACCAACTTCAGGGCATCTATCTAGTAAATCTTTATGGTAAATTTGTCAACGAGAAGATTTATTGGATTGCAGCTACTAGTCTTCATAATCACAATGTGCGCAACATCATTTCTTTTGATGTAGAAGATGACACATGGGGAAGCTTGGAGCTTCCCATTTGTGGGGAAGTCAATTCTAATTTCAAAATCAGAGTTGTGGAAAGTGACCTTTCGGTGCTTCATACTTGTCGTCTAGGTGACACTGCTTCTGATGTCTGGATTTTGAAGGACTGTCCAAAAACCGCAATTTTCAAAATCCAAACATCAGAAGTAGTAGTACCTAGATGGCAAGAATAGAGCACAGAAAGCACTTCCTACTACTCCCAGTTTGATACTGGAATTGTCTTCTCCACAAACGGAAAGCTCCAAGCATCCCCATGTCTCGTCTGCTACATCAAAAGAAATGATATTGCACACATCGTAATTACCAATACCCATATAGATGCAATCCAATAAAGCTTCCCATTGACAAATTTAGCCAAATGATTTATTAGAAAGGTGCCATGAAGCTGGTCATGAAGTGTTGTCCAAGAATCAGTCCTCAAGCTGTAAATATTGACGAAATCCTCATGTTGGACACCTCATAATTATAAGAATCACAACAATGATCAATCAACAAAGCTTTATAATCGTCACTTGAGTCATTGTATCCAAAACCATATTTGGTATAGAAAAAGATACCACCGGGCAAATTAAGTAATTTCTTTGACTTGCTATTGGTGGGGTTCCATATATACGTCTCCCTTTCATGATTGCAAAGACAAATCAACCCATTGGCAGAACCCATAAAAAAGGTTGATAAAGTGGGGGATCCATTGTGAAGTAGCTTCTGAGTGAGTTGTTGTTTGCTAAAGAGGTGAGGGAGTGAACAAAAATTGTAATTTCTATTGATGTGTGTTTAATTTGAGATGAGTGTTCAAGAAATGAGGGCTAGATATTAGTTGATGCCATGATTTTGAAATGGACATACATTTCAATGGACTTTGTGGAAAGCCTTAAGAGAATGTCTGTTGTGATTTCAATTGGGATTATGATTTGAGTTATTGTAGAAATCAGAGTGAAATGACTCATATATTTACGTTCCTTCAATGGGACACAACAAAGAAACTAAGATATTGAAGAATACTATATAGAAGCATGAAGAGCCAGGACAACCACAACTTAATCATATTGTATATTCTCAAAAAATCTTGCTCTAATCTGACCTAGCTGACGGAAGAAGCTAAATAAAGAAGAACTCTTACAAGTTATCGGATAAATGATCGTGAGGTTTCATACTCAAAGACAAATTATCCCACTGGCAAAGCCCACAACGAAAGCTGATAAAGTGAGAGGATATATGTGAACAGTGACTTGTTGTGGGAGGAGAGAACTAAAGTTGAAATTCCCATTGATGCCTGGGAATAGAACTCTATGATGTGTGTTTGATATGAGATGTGTATTCACAAAATCAGGGCTAGATATAAGTTGATGCCATGATTTTGAAACGGACATACATTTCAAGAGAGACTTAGGGGGGAAGCCTTAAGAGGATATCTGTTATGATTTCATTTGGGATTATGGAATCAGTAGTTGTAGAAGTTGGAATGAAGAAGAAATCATACCATGAGAGGAATTTGAGTAGAACAATCTCAATCCAATCTATAAAAAGAAACAAACAAAAACATGTTTGTCATATGAGGTAACAATCACAAAAATTGGTAGTAGAGCAGAACAGAGGAGGTAGTTTTAGACCTGTTAATTAAATTTTAAGTATCGCATTATCGCTAGATCGTGAAGAGAATAATTGTACATTGAGTCAAACAGGTCTAAATGAAGAAATTGATGATTCATACACTAGCAATACCAACATAAACACAATGCTTGTATTTATAAAATATCTAGTCTCTCCAAACGTGAGTTTGCAAGTTTTCAACATAATTGTCAAATGATTATGATTGTGAGGTTTCATGATATCAATAGGGGATCAACAAGGCTTTCTACATAGATTTCTGCAGCAGCACATTCCTCAAATTGATCAGCAACCTCTACTTGTCTGGTTGAACCGTTATATGTCATGATAACGGGGGAAGTAAAAGTAAAATCTCATCCATATTCGACTGATAACAAGGTATAGAGAAAATGGATGTAAAGAATATAAACTCCCCAAGGTCTTTAGGATGATCGACAGTGAAAATCTTTGTCCGTGATACTTCAACTCCACAATCCTTCCTAATCCACACATCGGAATTAGTTCCTTCAAGACAATTAAGACAAAGCACAGAAAGATGACTTCCAACCACTCCTAGTGCCAACGGATAACTACCTTTTCCATAACTATTCGGAATCTCCAACCTTCTCCACGTCTCGTCTGCTAAATCAAGAGAAATGATGTTGCACATATTGAACGTATCAACATCAGCTGATAAAGCCCAATAAAGCTTTCCATCGACAAATTTACCCGGAGAATTTACTAGAAAATTTCCCTGAAACTTATTAATTGTTCTCCAAGAATTAGCCTTCAAACTGTATTTGTTGACTACAGTATCACACAATACATTGAATAACTACCACTTTGTAATCATCACGTGTTTCGTCAAATCCAAAACCATATTTGAGATAGTAAGAGCAACCGTTCCTCAATTTAGCTCCAAGTGTAGGTAATTTCTTAGACTTGTTAATAGCGGGGTTCCATAGAACTGTCTCCTCTATCTTACTATACAGACAAATCAATCCATTGACAGAACCGTCAATCCAAGAATAAATAGTGGGGCTTTCCATGGGAGAACCAATGTCAAATAGCTCGGTGCTTCGTTCTTTGTTAAGCATGGAAGGGAGACAACATACCCTAAATTGTGTGCAGATTCTTGAAAAATAATCCTGCGGTGGCTGTATTCTTTGTCATTAGCTGTTTGTTTCAAATGGGTTTTGATAAACTTCGCGCTGGAGATTAGTTCAAGCCCATGATTTTGAAACACACATGAACTTCAACAGAGACTTTGGTGGCAAATTTAAGAGGATCTCTATGATGATTTCATGAGGAAGAACAGAGAGTATCGATTCAGCCATAAGTCATATGGTACAGCTTTTGTGTGTATTTTTTGTTAGTATAATAACATAAATAGTCGAGGTAGGGGGTAAGGTTTGCGTAGACTTATGATGTTGTAAGGTCAAGGAAACAAAAATAGAAACCTATAGAGAAAGCGAAACGGCTGATGGATCTTATCTTTATGATATCCTATTAGACATGGCTGAGATCCCCAAACTACGTGGCAAAGAGATCAATGTTTTTGGAGGGAAATGGTCTGTGATAACAACATCTTTCACTTTTTTCTAACTCTTTTCTGGATTTTATATCATAAATAATTATTATAATGATGTGGAAGTCTTTGTACTTCAGGACAAATGCTAGGTGAAATGTGATATTTTATAGTATGGGGCTTCAAGGTCACTTAACTTTTGAAGGGTAATTGTCTAAATATTTTCAATGTTGTTATTTCTTTTAGAAAAATGTTTTTGGCGGTTGTCTTGATTGAGGAGAAGTCGTCATAGTTTGATTGCAACACATTCTTGAACTATAATTTTTTATTAAAATTGGACGACTGGACGTGACATATATAGAAATCCTTATTTGGATAGAAGTAGATATTTGAAGTATAAATGGATTGGGATTAAGTATCCATTAAATTGTTTTTGGCGTTTGTACATAAACAGAAATCCAAATTTGGATAGAATTAGATATTTGAAGTATAAAGGGATTGGGAAGTACCCCTAAATTCTTTGCCTATTTATATCAACTCCTTTTGTACCGTATTAATTATTCAAACAAGTTTAAAGGATTTGGAAGTATCGCCTGTAATTCTTTGGCTATATATATTGTTCCTTTGATCTCAGCTAATTACTGAAACATGTCGTCGTCATCGAGAAGTGGCACATTATTATGTTTGTTTCTATGTCGTTGTCGTTGAGAAGTGCCACATTGTTATGTCTGTTTCTGTTGTTGGGTTGCATAGGCATTGCTACTGCCACTGCAACCGAACCCAAAACAGAATCGTTTGGTACTTCTTCAATTGGATTGTGGCCCCGATGGTGGTGGCATACTCACCCAAAAATACCATCACCACCTACTCCATCTCCGATTGATAATGCGGCTTCACCAACGCATATGGCTCCATCCCCAGTTGATGATGTGGTTTCGCCACCACACACGACCCCGGCTACATCCACTTCTTGCACCACGGTGGACGGTTGTGCATTAGATTTGATCACTTCTGTTTTCAAGCGTAGAATTTCATTATCCACTCAATGCTGCCAAGGACTTTTAACAATTTCAGATGATTGCTTTTATAGAGAGTACACGCACTCAAAGAGGGTACCATTTTTCCTTGGAAAAGTGAGAAACTTTTGTAGTCATGCTGTTGATAATGCGGCTCCATCTCCATCTCCCGTTGATAATGTGGCTTCACCAACTCATGTGGCTTCACCTACTCATGCGGCCCCATCTCCATCTCTAGTTGATAATGCGGCTTCACCAACTCATGCGGTTCCATCCCCATCCCCCGTTGATGATGTCGTTTCTCCATCACATATAGCTCCCTCTTGGGGCCCAGCCCCGGCTCCAACCACTTCTTGCATCAAGGTGAACGGTTGTGCATTCAATTTGATCACCTCCGTTTTCAAGCGTAAAGTTACATTATCCACACAATTCTGCCAAGTACTTTCTGCAATTTCAGATGATTGCTTTTACAAAGAGTTCACGCACTCCACGAGGGTACCATTTTTCCTACGCAAAGTGAGGAACTATTGCAGTCAGCATCAAGCCTGAAGCAGATTTTTTCCTTCTCTTTTTTTTTTTGGTCATCTTAATAGGTTTTTAGGTGCTAGTTAAATACTTTCGATTAAATTCTTTAATTAGTTTAATTGGATTTTCATCTCTATTAATTTTACAGTTTACCTTTATTTGTCCATGTTTGACTTGGCACACTCCTTTACTATTACTCCTAGACTGTTGATAATGTTAATTATGGAACACAACCTTTTACTTATTCGCAATATGGTATGCATATCAATCAACTATACCTTGGTCCGAATAAAGTTGAGTAGTTATATGAATTTCTGCAACTATTTCTTTCTATTCGCCCCAACATCCCAACAAATTAATTAATAGGAAGACTTACTATGACATTTTTACACTACCTAGATAAAGACTTTTATCAGCTCGACTGTTTTTTTTTTTTTACAAAATATAACTGAAAATCGAATTTCTAAAACTTCTGATTTGATGCATTACTTTCTGAATAGTTTTGTAGGGTTCTGAGCATTAAATTTATTTATTCTGGCAACAATATTTGTATTTGATTTTAGTTACTAGGAGGCTAATTTATGTGATGACGAGTAATGGTAAGGGAAAACAGAGTATTTATGGGTGAAACAGAGCTTCTTAGTGTTGAAGTAAAGAGAAATATGGCAGTTGTAGAGGCAGATTTTGAGTGTTGTGATATTGAGAGCTATAAGTATCCTTAATTCAATCCAAATATTAGCTCTAGCGTCAAGTAAGAAAGCAGCGAGACATGGACTTGGTTCTTGATTTATTTGGCTGACGATTTGGATATTCTTGATGATGAGGCTATGTCCGACCAAGAAAAAAAAAAGGTCTTATTGAAGCTTTTAAAGATACTAGTATATGGACACGTGCTTTGCACGTGTATTTCAAGTTAATTTGTTCAAACTTTTTCATTGAGATGGAGGGAGTTTATTATAGTTAAATGTATTGGTTTTAAAAAATGCAAAGCTTAATCTTACTAAAATAAAGAAATGAAAACACACATCAATTCTCTCTTTACATATAAAGTAGAAACAACTGCTAAAAGTATAACAAGAATATTTGAATGCTAAAATTAAAATATTACATATCGAAACAATAATATATGTGTCTAAACTTTCATTACAATGATACATAAAAATTGTGCATTACGATAAATTTGTGTTGAACTTTGTTTTGTGAAGTTGATGTTATTGGCTAATCGAACTCTAGACGCCAATAGCTCTAAGCACTTCCCATCCTCTCAAATTGTTGCTTTTTCTTCAAGAACAAAAAAGAAGATGACATTAATTAATAAATTAAAACTATATAAGAGCCTATAAAAATGGTGAGTAAGAATATTGTTGCTTTCTCTTCAAGAACAAAAAAGAAGATGAAATTAATTAATAAATTAAAATTATGCAAGAGCCTATAAAAATGATGAGTAAGAATTCAAGAATCCTTTCTTGTTTTTTTATAGCTATATTTCAATTTTCATTCCTTGAACCTTTTCTTTCATTAGTCTACATTTAATTATTCAATGCAACTCTTCCTATTCTCCAAACTATTTAGCAATGAATAGCGCACACTTAAATATGATTAACGGGTAAATCATTAAGGGCTACATTTAAATTGGACTTTTGAATATCCGCAGATTCACAAATCTCATGTAAATTCAAATACAATTATTACTACTATTTCAATTAGATTAGGTATTTTATTTTAATTAAATATAAGAGAAAAATTGTAATCTAACTTTAAACACTCGTTTTATTTCTCTCCATTTTTATTCATGTGGATGCATTCATCTCAGACTAATATTCTACTTTGAACAGAAACAACACAAAACAATATATACAAAGATACATATTTCAAGCCATAACAAATGTCATTTTTTTTTATTATGGATACATTCACCTCAGTTCTCACCCCATAAATTTCCATAACATTTCATTAATTTGACCTATGTTAGTACCATTAGTGAATAATAGATAGGATGTGACCATATTTCCTATTCTTCCAAGGCCAATCTCAACTCCACTTTTCGTTTCACTATCTTCTACGAGTCTATTGACAGTCTCTATTATATTCCAATTAGAAAAAGGAGAAAAAAAAACAGGGTCCCTTTGCTTTATCCCCTTTGAATTGACGGTCTCTCTTCCAATAATAACTTTTTTCTTCATGAACTATGATCATGCTATGCTAAAAGTAGGAAGCTCCTATCTATAAAGTAGGAATCCTTAGAAGGAAGGACATCTTCTTGAAGAAGGAGAAGTTTCACATCTATAAATATAAAACAAGGGTTTCTAATTGACTAGCGCAAGTATACAAAGATTTACAAGTAGAACACAATCAAATAGAGGGAGTTAATTTATGAGAGCGTTCTGACCCTAAGATCCAAGTTCAGCCAACACAAGAAAAAAAGATTGAAGAATCTGTTCCATAGGCTTATACTTTATAGTTCTTAAGTCAACTTTGCTTGTATTGCGTTTTATCGAGTTGTATCTTTAATGATTTCTAAATCCAGTGAGGTGTAAATTGAAGTAGGAACATAGTCTGCAAGTTGGGAAGACCTGGGAACATAAACCTTAAGAGGTTTGTGTTGGAGTTTAGGAATTAGAGTTAGTTCATAGGATTGCAAGAATTATAATTTGAATTCATAACTTGAAGTAGGTTCGACAATCTCGTTGATTGTTGACATTTAGGAACTGGTGTTGATAATTCCTTAGATTACATAGGTTTGTAATGTTTGGTTGAGACTCAGAGTTTAGTGAAGTTGAGTTAAATCCTATAGAGGTGTAGGCCGTGATTTTTTACTCTTTATGAGCCGGAGTTTTCCACGATAAATAATTGTGTCATTAGTTTACTTGTTTTACTTAACACAGTGTTAGTACTCGACAAAGGAACATATAGAATATCTTGTTCCTTAGGCAAACCGGGGGTCAATATTCTAATAGTTAGTTTACCATTTTGCCCGACAACAAATCAAAAGCTAATTAAGTAGTAATATTTTAATTACATAAAGGGTGAATTAGAAGCTCAACCATAGTACTTTAATGTTTTACACTCAATTCACCAAAAATGTGTCCACCGTTATTTTCTCATTAACCAACATTATCTTCTTAGCCATAAAAAATCTGAAGATATTGAGAAGTTGTATCAATTAAATACTCAATACAAGATCATGATCATCTATAACCAAAAACTAACATGAATGCAATAGGAAACCAAGGGGTACAAAATTGGGAAGAAAGGAAGAGAAAAGACTACGAATTCTCTGAACTAGCTTACGGAGGCTAGAACAATGGGCGGGTATATGTTGATGGACATTATGTTGTTCTCATCCTCATATGTTTGAAGTCGGAAAATACTTTTTTGGGTAAGTATGTTTCCCTCTTCTTTAAAGAAGCCATACCAATGTATTCGTCGTTTGTGAAATGCTTTATTCCGTGTTTAGTATGTCATTAACTCTTAAAAAAGCATAAATTTGGTGGTTTTGCTATATACACACACTCATACAAAATTGGTGAAAGGTGTAGTAGACCACATCAACTTATTTCAAAATTCGGATCTCTTCGATGAAAATTCATCCTTTTACATTTTTGATCAATTATTAATTCAAACAAATGCTTTTGAAAGGTGTATATTATTAAAGATTTATTTTATTTTTTAATTAATTATTGGACTTTGTATCTTCTTTTATTCATTTTTCAAATAAATCTGTACAAAACAAGGCCAATCAAAAAATTGGATCAGCCCAAAACAACGAGAATTTTTTTGGCCCAGTCCATTAAATGGAACTACCAGCTTCAATATCAAAACCCTAGAAGATAGCGTTTTCAAATTTGAGCTCTTTTTCTTTCTCTCCGTATCGCCGCCACGAGCTATATGAAATTCAACCTTCCTCTTCCTTTTGTCGTAGATCATCAACACATTGCTCTTGTTTGCCATGTTAGCCCTGTTTCTCAGCTCGCAAAGGTAAGATTTTCTTAGCTTGCTCTTTCCCTTCTCGATTTCTTTTCTAACTTCCACCGTTTCTCCTGTAGAGGTATAATCCAGTGGAACAATGGATCCAAGAAGTGGTTTCGATGGAGGCGCCTTGTCTTGTGGTTGAGCTCGTAACTCTCTGTAAGTGGCCTTCTTTTTTCTGTACCTCTTTTCCCTGTTTCTTCCTCTCTGATTTCCTTTATCTAGCTGAAGCATAAATGGAGATATTCAAATGCTCCTGACCTCCTTCATTGTGAAGTTCCTACCCAACCCTAAATCTCTAACTCCCCATTTGACCCCAAGACCATCACTTAATGCTAGAGAAATTTTGTATAAGTTGTCGTAGTCTAAACAAGGTATCTTAATGGTTACAACTATGTAAGCCCTAAAATGGAGAATCACTTTTTGTAAATATCATAGTTGGGAAGTCTGTTGTTGAAAATGATTCTGAAGTAATGCATGCTCATGTTTATAGATTTTGAAATTTGATCTTTCTTGCCTTGATACTTAGTATTGGAATGTTTGACTTATCTGCGTTGAAAATTCTTTTGCACTCTATTGATAGTTGTTGAAAATTATGCCGCTGTCTAATCTTGTCTTCACTTGCAAAGGAAGTAACGGTTGACTTGAGTTACCTCTCTTGGCTCCACTCTTCTAAAGCCTGATCTACCTTGGCAATAATCCTCTATATCTTGCCGCTTTGTCTACATTTCCTTTAATTTATTCATCCTCCTCCCTCTCTCTCCTCCTTTGTTTCTCTTTGTATGTGATCTCCTCTAAATCACGAATGTTATTGATCTGATAACCGTTTGGAACTCGATAACCATATGTCCCCATGTTTGGAACCTGATTCCTTTTCCCCTTAATGCTATTTTCCCCCTCCATTACCTTGTCCTTTTCTATAGAATTCAATTCACTCGGACTAGCAATGTTCTCTCTCTTCTTACTTTTTCCCCCTCCTTATTCTTTGACCTACTCCCCCTTGTGAAGTTGTTTTTTCCCTTAAACATTTCCTCTACCCATTTTTTTGTATTGACTTCCCCTCCCTTTTTTGTTTCTCTCCCTGCGATTACCCTGTATCTTCCTGATCCTTCAAAGCCCCAAACTTATTTTCAGTGCTAACCCTACCTTATCCTGTTGATTTTTTTTTTCCAGTTCCATATTTGCTCCATTCTCCCTCTACCTTGTACTCTCCAACTCCCTCCCTTCTTGTTCTTCTGCTCCCTCTCCTTATTTCCTCCCTTTCTCTCCTTCTCATTTCCCTCCTTTTCTGTCTATTTTTTTTGGGTATAACTCTAGATGGATGACGTTGCATTCCTCTTCATTATGCCCTTGTATTTTGACCCTACTTCATTGCCTCCTACTTTGGCAATTCGCTGCATGCTCTGCTACTTCCTCACTTGACAAAAAATACTCGCGATATTTTATTTGTTGCTTTTCGAAATTGGATTTAGGCCATTCTATTCAAATTCTTCTCGGGGCATGATTTCTTCTTCACTCCAATTTCTACAACAATTGATTCCATAATCACAAATGAAATCCTACAGATACTCTCTTAAGGCTGCCCACCAAGTCGCTCTTGAAATGTACACTAGTTTCAAAATCATGACATCAACTAATCTCTATCCCTCATTTTGTGAACACACATCTCAAATTAAACACACATCACAGAGTTCTATTTTCAGGCACCAATGGAAATTTCAAGTTTTGTTTATTCCCTCCTCTGTTTAACAAACAACATGTTACTATTCACATGGATCCTCCAACATTATCAACTTTCGTTGTGGGTTCTGCCAATGACTTGATTTGCATGTGCAATCACTCAGGGGAGACATATATATGGAACCCATCATTAGGAAGTCAAACGAATCACATAAATCCACTTAGGGTACTTCTTTCTATACCAAATATGGTTTTGGATACGACAACTCATATGACAATTATAAAGCTCTATCTATCGATTATTGTGGTAATTCTTACCATGACGATGAATCCAACATGAAGACTGTGGTCAACATTTAGAGTTTGAGGACCGATTTGTTGACAACAATACATGACCAACTTCAGGGCATCTATCTAGTAAATCTTTATGGCAAATTTGTCGACGAGAAGATTTATTGGATTGCATCTACTAGTCTTCATAATCAAAATGTGCGCAACATCATTTCTTTTGATGTAGAAAATGAGACGTGGGGAAGCTTGGAGCTTCCCATTTTGTGGAGAAGTCGATTTTAATTTCAAAATTGGAGTTGTCGAAAGTGACCTTTCTATGTTTAATACTTGTAGTCTAGGTGATACTACTTCTAATGTTTGGATTTTGAGGATTGTCCAAAATCCACAATCTTTTTCAAAATCCAGACATCAAAAGTAGTATCACCTAGACGAAAAGTATAAATCAGAGAAAGATCACTTCCCACCTCTCCCATTTTTAAATTAGAACTGACTTCTCCACAAATGGGAGCTTCAAGCTACCCCATCCCTCGTCTGCTACATCAAAAGAAATGATCTTGCGCACATTGAAATTACTAATAACTAGTTGATGCAATCCAATGAAGCTTCTCATTGACATGTTTACCCTGAAAATTTATTAGAAAGATGCCATAAAGCTGGTCATGGAGTGTTTTCCAAGAATCCGTCCTCAAACTATAAATGTTGATCTCATTACTCAAGTCAGAAAAAAAGGTCGAACTCATCAGCACAATAATCATTAAACAGAGCTTTGTAATCATCACGTGAGTCATCATTTCCAAAACCATATATATTTATATATCCCCTTGGTGATCTCAAAGACAAATTATCCCACTGGCAAAGCCCACAACGAAAGCTGATAAAGTGAGAGGATATATGTGAACAGTGACTTGTTGTGGGAGGAGAGAACTAAAGTTGAAATTCCCATTGATGCCTGGGAATAGAACTCTATGATGTGTGTTTGATATGAGATGTGTATTCACAAAATCAGGGCTAGATATAAGTTGATGCCATGATTTTGAAACGGACATACATTTCAAGAGAGACTTAGGGGGGAAGCCTTAAGAGGATATCTGTTATGATTTCATTTGGGATTATGGAATCAGTAGTTGTAGAAGTTGGAATGAAGAAGAAATCATACCATGAGAGGAATTTGAGTAGAACAATCTCAATCCAATCTATAAAAAGAAACAAACAAAAACATGTTTGTCATATGAGGTAACAATCACAAAAATTGGTAGTAGAGCAGAACAGAGGAGGTAGTTTTAGACCTGTTAATTAAATTTTAAGTATCGCATTATCGCTAGATCGTGAAGAGAATAATTGTACATTGAGTCAAACAGGTCTAAATGAAGAAATTGATGATTCATACACTAGCAATACCAACATAAACACAATGCTTGTATTTATAAAATATCTAGTCTCTCCAAACGTGAGTTTGCAAGTTTTCAACATAATTGTCAAATGATTATGATTGTGAGGTTTCATGATATCAATAGGGGATCAACAAGGCTTTCTACATAGATTTCTACAGCAGCACATTCCTCAAATTGATCAGCAACCTCTACTTGTCTGGTTGAACCGTTATATGTCATGATAACGGGGGAAGTAAAAGTAAAATCTCATCCATATTCGACTGATAACAAGGTATAGAGAAAATGGATGTAAAGAATATAAACTCCCCAAGGTCTTTTAGGATGATCGACAGTGAAAATCTTTTGTCCATGATACTTCAACTCCACAATCCTTCCTAATCCACACATCGGAATTAGTTCCTTCAAGACAATTAAGACAAAGCACAGAAAGATGACTTCCCACCACTCCTAATGCCAACGGATAACTACCTTTTCCATAACTATTCGGAATCTCCAACCTTCTCCACGTCTTGTCTGCTAAATCAAGAGAAATGATGTTGCACATATTGAACGTATCAACATCAGCTGATAAAGCCCAATAAAGCTTTCCATCGACAAATTTACCCGGAGAATTTACTAGAAAAATTCCCTGAAACTTATTAATTGTTCTCCAAGAATTAGCCTTCAAACTGTATATGTTGACTACAGTATCACACAATACATTGAATAACTACCACTTTGTAATCATCACGTGTTTGAGATGGTAAGAGCAACCGTTCCTCAATTTAGCTCCAAGTGTAGGCAATTTCTTAGACTTCTTTATAGCGGGGTTCCATAGAACTGTCTCCTCTATCTTACTATACAGACAAATCAATCCATTGACAGAACCGACAATCCATGGGAGAACCAATGTCAAATAGGTCGGTGTTTCGTTCTTTGTTAAGCATGGAAGGGAGACAACATACCTTAAAATTGCATGCGAATTCTTGAAAAATAATCCCGTGGTGACTGTATTCTTTGTCGTTAGCTGTTAATTTCAAATGGTTTTTTATAAACTTTGTGCTGGAGATTAGTTCAAGCCATGATTTTGAAACACACATGAACTTCAACAGAGACTTTGGGGGAACCTTTAAGAGGATCTCTATGATGATTTCATGAGGAAGAACAGAGATTGTCGATTCAGCCATAAGTCTTATGGTGCAGCTTTTGTGTGTATTTTTTGTTAGTCGAGGTAGGGTAGGGGTAAGGTTTGCTAGATTTATGGTGTTGTAAGGTCAAGAAACAAAAATAGAAACTTATAGCGAAAGGGAAACGGCTGATGGATCTTATCTTTATGATATCCTATTAGACATGGCTGAGATCCCCAAGCTACATGGCGAAGAGATCAATGTTTTTGGAGGGAAATGGTCTGTGATAACATCTTTCACATTTTTTCTAATTGTTTTCTGGATTTTATATCATAAATAATTATTATAATGATATAGAAGTCTTTGTACTTCAAGACAAATGCTAGGTGAAATGTGATTTTTTATAGTATATTTTTTCTTCCTCTCAATGTTCAGTTCCTTAGTTTATTGTAATTCGCAGTCATCTTCATTTGGTAAACCAATTTTCAAATATAGGGCTTCAAGGTCACTTAATTTTTGAAGGGTAATTGTCTAAATATATTCATTGTTGTTATTTTAAAAAAAAAATTGTTTATGGCGGTTGTCTTGATTGAGGTGAAGGAGTCATAGTTTGATTGCAACACAGTCTTGAACTATAATTTTTTATTAAAATTGGACGAATGGACGTGACATATATAGAAATCCTAATTTGGATAGAAGTAGATATTTGAAGTATAAAGGGATTGGGAAGTAGACGTGACAATACTCATGCTCAACAAAGGGACCTGATAGAGTGTTGAAGCGTCTTTGTTGAGTTTGAGTTTTGTCAGTCTTTGCATCTTGAAAATTCTCAAGTATACAAGCAAAGACCATCTTGGTGAAGTACTCTCCAACAAGTGCAACAAGGACCTAATCGAGTTGCAAGCGTCATAGTGTGTCTTAGGAGTTATACTTCCGTGCTTACATTGTAAATCTGTTCCTAATCTATAAAGGATTCGGATCTTGTTTCGATTTCTAAAAGTCTAAATCGTCTAGAGGGTGGTGGTTTAGTGGGCAACCTATGTGTTGCTTAGTCAAATTCTAAATCATCTAGAGTTAGGTGGTTTTCTAAATCGTCCAGAGGGTGGTGGTTTAGTGGGCAACCTATGTGTTGCTTAGTCAAATTCTAAATCATCTAGAGTTAGGTGGTTTAGTGGGCGGTGTGGTATCCGTTTAGAAAATTCTATATTAATCAATGAGGGTTAGTATAGTGGGCAGTGTTGTATCTGCTTAGGCTCATTAAGTAATAGGTTGTATTACTTAGTTTAGAGATTAGGAGGTTAATCTCTATGTGTGGTTGTAAACTTGTTTTTACTTTTGCTTTGAGAAGATTAGTAAAAGCAGTTTGAAAAGTCCTGTGAGACAGGTCGTGGTTTTACTCCCTTGAGCAAAGAGGTTTCCACGTAAAACTCTTGTGCCTGATTTACTTTGTGCTATTTATTTTCCGCACTTTTACTTCTGCGTTGTTATTCTGTCGAGGGACCTGGTCCCGAGATCACTGGTGGGCGCATACATTCCAACAGGTTCTGAGCATCAAATTTATTTATTCTGGCTGCAATGTTGTATTTGATTATTAGGACAAGCATTCATCTGTGGCAGACTGGCAGCTTAGACTATACCAATGAATCGATCTTTATAAAGATGGCGGACAAGCATTACATCAGTTCTTGCCTCTGTATCGAATCTTACACTATCTATCCTAGAAATAATTTACTTTGAATTGTCTCCTCAAATCAGTCTAGATTCATAATCCTTTTTTATTTCACCTTAAGTAGAGAATTTTTATCAGTTACTTGTTATAGTACCTTTTCGGCATAATCCAATATATTAGTATAGCAAGTCATCTTCCTGCATCATTCTGGTAAAGTAGAATTAGACGATTAACTCGGCCAGATTGAGTTTACGCAGAATTACTGATCCAACTGTGGTGTCTGCTATTAGAGTCAAAATGCTAATTATTGATGTACTTACGTTAGATCCAGTGTTTGATACAATGGTTTTTCATCTAATCTGAGATATTGAATGTTTCTCGCTTGAGGATTCTGCTCCCTGTCCCCAAATATGGGGAATATAATCTCAAAAATTCTTGCTCTAATCTGACCTAGCTGACGGAAGAAACTAAATAAAGAACTCTTACAAGTTATCGGCTAAATGATTGTTGAGGTTTCATGATATGAATAGGGGATCAACAAGGCTTTCAACATAGATTTCTGCAGCAGCACATTCCTCAAATTGATCAGCAACCTCTACTTGTCTGGTTGAACCGTTATATGTCATGATAAGGGGGGGAAGTAAAAGTAAAATTTCATCCTTATTCGACTAGTAACAAGGTACGGAGAAAATGGATATAAAATTTCGTCCTCATCTTCATTAGCTTGTTCCCAGTTCCTGAACATACAAATGAATCTGATTATATTTTCTGTAATACAATAATACTCTTTCACCCTGAAAAGCAGGGGAACAATCCACAAGGTTTCCTTTAACATTCTTTGTGTACTAGTTGGAATCAAGTTTATGTGAATCCTCTATATATCCATTTCCTTCATTTGGACCTGTTTCATTTCAATACTCAACAATATCGGGTTCTCTTCACATTCTAGAGACATTCAACTATCTAATTAGACGAAAAAAAGGTTTATACCAAACCAAGTTTTTAACACAATTGTTATCAGGATTCTAGTTTATAGCAAATGATTGTAAATCTGATAACGAGATAGAACTACAAGTCTAATACGAAAGAAAACAGATCATGACAAGGCTTCATCATTTCGATCCATGAACTCAGCAGCAACTATTGATTAGTGTTCAACATTAGCTTCCATTTCCTGAAATTCAATAGTACAAACCAAATAGTTAAGGTTGTGCTTGACAAAATTTTCAGAATGACTCTGTTTATATAGTAACAAAACAGCCATCTAGTTTAAACAAAAGCAACAACATAGACGTGAGCGAATCATCATTTCTCGATGTAAAAGGTTGTTTTAATCAAACATCTCTCATTAGCTAAACTCCTTAATTGACGTCTAACCAGCACTATGTTGAAACTTCAGACATACTGATTATTGCATGTATTACTCAACAATTTGATTGTTCTTTTCTTTTCCATCTACTTATAATCAAGAAAATATGATTGAAGCCTCTCACCGGTCCTACCCTTATTTAGGAAAAGGAAGTCTTTTATGAGACGGTAATTAAGTTCTGATATCAGGAAAAAAATATATTCAATGTCTTGTCCTATATTTGGCAGCAAAAAAAGGTGCAAAAAGAGCATAACAAGCTAAACTAAGCACAATCCTTACAAATTATCAGCTATGTTATGATTGTGGAGATTCCTGGTTATGACGTCCCTGGTCAGATATCGTTAGGGGATTAACAAGGCTTTCTACATAGATTTCTTCACATTGATTGACATGAAAAGTGTGCTTTAGTTGTCTTGTTGAACCATCATATATCATGATGGCTGAGCGAAGAAGAAGCAAAATTTCACCGTGGCGAAAATGTATAGAGAATGTGAAAACAGGTGCAAAACACCTATGTGTCTTAATATTTTGAGGATATTTGATGGTGAACAATTTTGTCCAAGATACATTAACTCCAGAATGCTTCATAATCCATACATCAGAGGTAGCAGCACCTCGTTGACAAGTATAAAGCAGAGAAAGATCACTTCCCACAACACCCAAATTGATATCAAAATTGTCTTTTCCACAAATGGGAAGCTCCAAGCTTCCCCATGTCCCGTCTGCTAAATCAAAAGAAGTGATGTTGCACACCTTGTACTTATTAATACAAGTTGATGAAGTCCAATAAAGCTTCCCATTGACAAATCTACCTTAATGACTTACTAGAAAGATGCCCTGAAGCTGATCATGGAGTGTTGTCCAAGAATCAGTCCTCAAAGTATATATGTTGACCACAGTCGTCATATTGGAACTACTAGAATGATTATAAGGATAATGGATAAATACAACTTTATAATCATCACGTGACTCATCATATCCGAAACCATATTAGATAGAACCAGAGCACATATTACTCGTAAACTTGGGTAATTCCTTTGACTTGGTAATAGTGGGGTTCCATATATATGCCTCTTTTTGGCCATGGACAACACAAATCAACCTATTTAAAGAGCCCACAATGTGAGTTGATAAAGTGGATCTTTCGATGTGGAATAGCTCCTCAGTGTGTTGTTGTTTGGTAAACAAGGGAGGGAGAGAACAAAACTTGAAATTTCCATCGATGTTTCGAAATATAAGTCTGTGATGGATGCATCCTTTGTCATCAGCAGTTAACTTGATATGGTTCTTCACAAAAGTAGGGCTAGAGATTAGTTGAAGCCATGATTTAGAAACGCACATGAATTTCGACAGAGATTTGACAGGAAGCTTTAAGAGGATCTCTGTTATGAGTTCATCAGGAAGAAGAAGAAGAGGGATTATGGAATCACTTGCCATAGCAGAAGGATCTCTGTTTGTGCCCTAAGTGTATGTTTTTGGCGTTTGTGTTGATTGAGTACAAGGAGTTGTAGTTTGATTGCAACACAGTTTTGAATTATAAATTTATTATTAATAGAAATCCTAATTTGAATTATAAATTTATTAAAAGTGGACGCGACAACATATATAGAAATCCTAATTTGGATAGAAGTTGATATTCTAAGTATAAAGGGATTGGGAAGTATCGCCTAAATTATTTGCCTATTTATATCAACTCATATTAATTATTCATACAACTTTAAAGGATTTGGAAGTACCGCTTGAAATTCTTTTCCTCTAATCTCAGCTAATTATTCATTCTTTCTTTTGAAACATGTCGTCGTCATCGAGAAGTGGCACATTATTATGTGTGTTTCTGTTGTTGGGTTGCATAGGCATTGCTACTGCCACTGCAACGAACCAAACCGAATCGTTTGGTACTTCTTCAATTCGATTGTGGCCTCGATGGTGGTGGCGTACTCACCCAAAATTACCATCACCACCAACTCCAACTCCATCTCCATCTCCGATTTATAATGTGGCTTCACCAACACATATGGCTCAATCTCCAGTTGATGATGTGGTTTCGCCACCGCACACCGCTCCAACCACTTCTTGCATCAAGGTGGATGGTTGTGCATTAGATTTGATCACTTCCGTTTTCAAGCGTAGAATTTCACTATCCACTCAATGCTGCCAAGGACTTTCAACAATTTCAGATGATTGCTTTTACAGAGGGTATACGCACTCAAAGAGGGTACCAATTTTCCTAGGCAAAGTGAGAAACTATTGCAGTCATGCCGTTGATAATGCGGCTTTACCAACTCATGCATCTCCATCTCCATCTCTATCTCTGGTTGATAATTCGGCTTCACCAACTCATGCAGCTCCATCCCCATCCCCAGTTGATGATGTCGTTTCTCCATCTCCATCCCCATCCCCTGTTGATGATGTCGTTTCTCCATCGCACATGGCTCCCTCTTGGGGCCCGGCCATGGCTCCAACCACTTCTTGCATCAAGGTGAACGGTTGTGCATTCAATTTGATCACTTCCATTTTCAAGCGCAGAATTTCATTATCCACACGATGTTGTCAAGTACTTTCAACAATTTCAGATGATTGCTTTTACAGAGAGTTCACACACTCCAAGAGGGTACCATTTTTCCTAGGCAAAGTGAGGAACTATTGTAGTCATCATCAAGCAAGAGAATAGGATAATGCAACTTTTTTTTCTCTTTTTTTAGTCAGGTCATTTAGTTTGCTTTATATAGGATTCCGCCCCTAAATAGGTGTTAAAAGGGGTGGTAGTTAATTACTTTCAATTATATATTTTTTATTAGTTCAATTGGATCTTCATCTCTATTTTACCATTAAATTACTACTCTCTCTGTGCATATTTATTTGTCGACTCCTAACAAATCATTTACTATATCACTCCTAGACTATCGATAATGTTAGTTATGGAGTATAATAGTGATGATTCTGAAATTGAGAGCTATAGAGTATTCTCAATACAATCCAAAGATTACTGGACATAATCCAATATTAGCTATAGAGTTGAATAAGAAAGCAGCGAGACATGGACAATGAGGCTGGTTGCACCTTTATGTCCGACCAAAAAAAGAGGTCTTATTGAAGCTTTTAATGATATTACCATATGTTATTCATCAGAGAAATCAATGTACAGATAGAGTTTTATAATCAATTAAGCTATTTTAACCGATCCCAATAGCTGAAATTGGCTAATAAATAGCTTTCTTAACTCTTCCATAGTTGGTTTTCCCTTCATGAAAACAGCCAGCTTTCATGAATATCAACAGTAGTAGAAGCAGTTGTAGATCAATAATTAGATGTGGAGCATTTTCATAATTGCTAAGTTTACTAGAACGACTAATAATAATCTTTCACCCTGAAAAGCAGGGGAACCATCCACAAGGTTTCCTCTAACATTCTCGGTGTACAAGGCGGAATCAAGTTATGTAAATCCTCATTATACAAGATACAACTACAATTCTGATACTAAATGCAGCAGACAAGATGGAGGAAGAGAACAGATCATGACAAGGCTTCATCATTTTGATCCATGCACTCAGCAGCAAGTACGGAATCAGTTTCCACTTCCTGAAATTCAATAGTCCAAAACAAGTTAAGGTTGCATCTCTTAAAATTTTCGTAAAAAAAAGTGTGTAGTACTACAAAAATAGTCACCTAGTATAAGCAATATCAACAACATAAATGCGAGTGAATCATCATTTCTCAATGTAAAAGGATGTCAGCGATGAAACTGTAAGAAACACTATATTGAAACTCTAACTCAACACTGTTAATACCAAATTAGACCAACTGTCTACAGAAAAGAATACAACTCCTCCAGAACAGAAAAAGAAAATAAAAACAGAACTTTTCATACTTCAAGATAGGAAATTACTAAAACTATGGGAGATCTAATCCTTGTCGAGCAGAGTAAAACAAGTGCATAATCCTACCCAAACACTACCTAAGTGCTTAAAAGCACCTAAAATAAACCAATTCAAACAGGCTCTAAGTTGCGAATATTATTTGTACATCACTGAGACATAGTTTTAAGCCAAACTATCAATGAAATTGTGAATACTACCTTATACTTTCTCTATTATTTGATACATCCTCTATTATTAAGGATGCTATATACAGACACTCACACAAAATTGGTGAAAGGTGTAGTAGACCACATTAACTTATTTCAAAATACAAACATTATTATAATTGACGATAGAGGACAAAGTGCAATGCACGTGTCCAGAAACTAGTAAAGTAAAAAGGACAAATGCTTACAGGAACTAGAGCTATACAAGCAAATAAATTCAATGTTGTGTCTCATTATCAGGAGAAAAAAACATACTCAATGCATAGTCCTATATTTGACGGGAAAAAAAAGTGCAAAAAGAGCATACAAGCTAAACTAAGCAGAATTCTTACCAGAAAAAGAGATTGACAATGCTTTCTGCATAGAATTCTACTGGATCGCATCCCACAACATCAACAGTGTGCTCTAGCTTTCTTGTTGAACCCCCAAAATATCAGTATAACTCCGGGAAGGGAAAGTAAAATGTCGCCCTTGGTTGAGTGGCGAAGATGTGTAGAGAATGGGTAAGTGGTTGGAGAACCCATATATATCCCAACATTTTGAGGATATTCGATGGTGAACCGTTTCGTCCAAGACACATGTAAGCCGCTATTCTTCAAAATCCAGACATCTGAAGAAGTAGCAACTAAATTAGCAGTGTAAATCAGAGAAAGGTCACTTCCAACAGCTCCCAATTTGAAATTTGAATTGTCTTCTCCACAAATGGGAAGCTCCAAGCTACCCCATGTCTCGGCTGCTACATCAAACGAAATGATCTTGCGCACATTGATATCACAAAAACTCGTAGATGCAGTCCAATAAAGCTTCCCGTTGACAAATTTAGCCGGAAGATTTATTAGAAAGACGCCCTTAAGCTGGTCATGGAGTGTTTTCCAAGAATCCGTCCTCAAACTATAAATGTTGACCACATAACTCAGGTCGGATTCATCATCAATAAACAGAGCTTTGTAATCATCACGTGATTCATCATATCCAAAACCATATTTCATATAGAAAGAGGAACCCCACGGCAAATTAAGTAGTTTCTTTGACTTGCTAATGGTGGGGTTCCATATATATATATATCTCCCCTTTGTAATTGTACAGACAAATTAGCCCATTGGCAGTACCCACAACGGAAGATATTAAAGCGATGGAACCCATTTGAACAGTGGAAGGGAGGAGAGAACTAAAGTTGAAATTTCCATTGATGCCTGGAAACAGAACTCTATGAATTGAGTTTAATTTGAGATGTGTATTCACGAAATCAGGGCTGGATATGAGTTGATGCCATGATTTAGAAACAGACATACATTTCAAGAGAGATTTGGGGGGCAGCCTTAAGAGTATGTCTGTTATGATTTCATTTGGAATTTCGGAATCAGTTGTTGTACAAGTTGGAGTGAAGACGAAATCATACCATGAGAAGAATTATGTGAATCGCCTGATGAATCCAATCCCGAAAAGAAACAAACGGAAACATCGCTGCGGATGTTTTTCTGTCAAGTGAAGAAGAAGAGCAAAGCAGAAAGTGATTTTTCTGTGAAGATAGGCAGCAGCAGCAGAAGCAAAGCAGGCAGTGAAGTAGCACAATTTCCTAATATTGACTGATATTTAGACCTACGCCTACCAAACAATTTTTTTTTAATTTAATTTTTTTGAAAAAATATAATCCATATATGAGGTATATTTTTTTTTTGACTTTTTTATTTCGACGACTTATTTAAATTTATTATTTTGATGGTCAAATTTATTTATTTCACTAATTTTCTTGTAAAATTTATTATATATCCCCATTTTTTTTATTTTTACAAATACAAAAACTAAATTACAATATAGCTGCAAAAAAAAAATAGTTTTAAATATTTTCTTTACACCAAAGAATGAAAGAAAAAAACAATAAGAAACTCGAATAATGATTTGATATCTTAATTCTAAATGACCATTTGATAACTTATCTAAACTTAAAAATCTAAACTAGATCTATTGTTTTGTGTAAACCTTTTTAGTTTAATTAGATATTTGAATACCGCTAGATCGTGAAGAGAAGAATTGTGTATTGAATAAACCATCTCTAATTGAAGCAAAATGGTTAAAACGTGTCTTTGCGGGAATCAAATATGTGTCTTAAGACATGATAAGTAATTCGTAATTCCATACATCTTTTTTTGCGCGAATTAGTAATTTTTTTTGCGCGAACTAATGAAGTTTGCCAATAACTATTATTTTTTTATATTTATTATGAATATGATTATATGAATTATCTTCCTTTTTTTATACTAAAGTTGAACAATATTCTCTGTGTGATAATCCGTATAAGACATTATAATCATGGGAAAAGACTCAAATATGTCATCAAACTTTGAGAAAATGATCATTCATGCTATCTGTTAAAAGTTTGACTCATATATTGCATTGCCGTTTGACTAACATCTATCTATGCCATTATTTTAAAACTTTGATTTTGCAAAACCATTTTTTATCTCAACAAGACCCCAAACAACTTTTAAGAGTACTTTTCAATTGGGGTTTTGAATCAAATGCACTCTTCTTGCTTCTTCTTCCTCAAGAACACATGAATAAAATTAAGAACTCCCAAATTTCTTCTTGCTCATATGTTTTTAGTGTCAACTAAGCTTTGATTAGAAGGAATCATAGTTTGATTGCAACAAAGTCTTGAATTTTAAATTTATTAAAAGTGGACGTGACAACATATATAGAAATCCAAATTTGGATAGAAGTTGATATTTTAGTGACTTGTAGGCTGATTTATGTGATGATGAATTACTCGGTAACCATGGAAAGGGAAAACAAAGCATTTATGGGTGAAAGAGAGCTTATAGTCGAGGTAGGGGTAAAGTTTACGTAGACTTATGATGTTGTAAGGTCAAGAAACAAAAATAGAAACTTACAGAGAAAGCGAAACGGCTGATGGATCTTATCTTTATGATATCTTATTAGACATGGCTGAGATCCCCAAGCTACGTGGCGAAGAGATCAATGTTTTTGGAGGGAAATGGTCTGTGATAACAACATCTTTCACTTTTTTTCTAATTGTTTTCTGGATTTTATATCATAAATAATTATTATAATGATATGCAAGTCTTTGTACTTCAAGATAAATGCTAGGTAAAATGTGAAATGTTCAGTTCCTTAGTTTATTGTAATTCTCAGTCATCTTCATTTGGTAAACCAATTTTCAACTATGGGGCTTCAATATCACTTAACTTTTGAGGAGAAGGAGTCATAGTTTGATTGCAACACAATCTTGAACTATAATTTTTTATTAAAATTGGACGTGACATATATAGAAATCCTAATTTGGATAGAAGTAGATATTTGAATTATAAATGGATTGGGATTAAGTATCGCTTAAATTGTATTTGGCGTTTGTACATAAACAGAAATCCAAATTTGGATAGAATTAGATATTTGAAGTATAAAGGGATTGGGAAGTATCGCCTAAATTCTTTGCCTATATATATTAACTCCTTTTGCACCTAATTAATTATTCAAACAATTTTAAAGGATTTGGAAGTATCGCCTGTAATTCTCAGCTAATTAATTACTCATTCTTTCTTCTGAAACATGTCGTTGTCGTTGAGAAGTGCCACATTGTTATGTCTGTTTCTGCTGTTGGGTTGCATAGGCATTGCTACTGCCACTGCAACGGAACCCAAACAGAATCGTTTGGTACTTCTTCAATTGGATTGTGGCCTCGATGGTGGTGGCGTACTCACCCAAAAATACCATCACCACCAACTCCATCTCCATGTCCGATTGATAATGCTGCTTCACCAATGCATATGGCTCCATCCCCAGTTGATGATGTGGTTTCACCACCACACACAGCTCCAACTACTTCTTGCATCAAGGTGGATGGTTGTGCATTAGATTTGATCACTTCCGTTTTCAAGCGTAGAATTTCATTATCCACTCAATGTTGTCAAGGACTTTCAACAATTTCAGATGATTGCTTTTACAGAGAGTACACGCACTTAAATACGGTACCATTTTTCCTTGGAAAAGTGAGAAACTATTGCAGACATGCGGTTGATCATGCGGCTCCATCTCCATCTCCCGTTGATAATGCCGCTTCACCAACTCATGTGTCTCCATCTCCATCTCCAGTTGATGATGCGGCTTCACCAACTCATGCGGCTCCATCTCCAGTTGATAATGCGGCTCCATCTCCATCTCCAGTTGATAATGTGGCTTCACCAACTCATGTGGTTCCATCCCAATCCCCATCCCCGGTTGATGATGTTGGTTCCATCCCCAGCTGATGATGTGATTTCGCCACCACACACGGCTCCAACCACTTCTTGCATTAAGTTGGACGGTTGTGCATTAGATTTGATCACTTCCGTTTTCAAGCGTAGAATTTCATTATCCACACAATGCTGCCAAGTACTTTCAACAATTTCAGATGATTGCTTTTACAAAGAGTACACGCACTCAAAGAGGGTACCATTTTTCCTTGGAAAAGTGAGAAACTTTTGTAGTCATGCGGTTGATAATGCGGCTACATCTCCATCTCTAATTGATAATGCGGCTTCACCAACTCATGTGTCTCCATCTCCATCTTCACCAACTCATGTGGCTTCACCTACTCATGCGGCTCCATCTCCATCTCTAGTTGATAATGCGGTTCCATCCCTATCCCCATCCCCGGTTGATGATGTCGTTTCTCCATCGCACATGGCTCCCTCTTGGGGCCCAGCCTCGGCTCCAACCACTTCTTGCATCAAGGTGGACGGTTGTGCATTCAATTTGATCACTTCCGTTTTCAAGCGTAAAATTTCATTATCCACACAATGCTGCCAAGTACTTTCTACAATTTCAGATGATTGCTTTTACAAAGAGTTCACGCACTCCAAGAGGGTACCATTTTCCTACGCAAAGTGAGGAACTATTGCAGTCATCATCAAGCCTGAAGCAGATTTTTTCATTCTCTTTTTTTTTTTTTTGGTCATTTTGCTTATTTTATTTAGGATTTTCCACTTAATAGGTTTTTAGGTGTTAGTTAAATACTTTCGATTTAATTCTTTAATTAGTTTAATTGGATTTTCATCTCTATTTTACAATTTAATTACTACTCTCTCCGCGTACCTTTATTTGTCCATGTTTGACTTGGCACACTCCTTTACTATCACTCCTAGACTATTGATAATGTTAACTATGGAACACAACCTTTTACTTATTTGTGATATGGTAGACATATCAATCAACTATACCTTGGTCCTAATAAAGTTGAGTACGGTTATATGAATCTTCCGCAACTATTCATTTCTATTCGACCCCAACATTCCAACAAATTAATTAATAAGTAAGAAGACTTACCATGACAATTTTACATTAGCTATCAACCTGCCACAGTCGTACAACCTACAACAAGACTTTGTTAGCTCAAAATAATTGAAAATCAAATTCCTAAACTTCTGATTTGATTCACTACTTTCTGAATAGTTTATACTTTATAGGTTCTGAGCATCAAATTTCTTTATTCTGGCCGCAATGTTGTATTTGATTATTAGGACAAGCATTCATCTGTGGCAGACTGGCAGTTTAGACTATACCAATGAATCGATCTTTAATAAGATGGCGGACAAGCATTACATCAGTTCTTGCCTCTGTATCGAATCTTACACTATCTATCCTAGAAATAATTTACTTTGAATTGTCTCCTTGAATCAATCTAGATTAAATTCATAATCCTTTTTTATTTCACCTTAAGTAGAGAATTTTTTATCAGTTACTTGTTATAGCACCTTTTCAGCATAATCCAATATTAATATAGCAACTCATCTTCCTGCATCATTCTGCGAAATTAGAATTAGACGATTAACTTGGCCAGATTGAGTTTACGCAGAATTACTGATCCAACTGTGGTGTCTGCCATTAGAAACATTGATCTTTTGGTTCTGTAAGCTTGAATATCAGCTTTGTCCACCGTGAGGCGACCCCTGATGTGTCGTGGTAAGGCTGCTGAGGTGTAGTATTCCTCCATCTCCTCTAGGTTGCATGATATACAAAATATATAGTTTACTAGTATTGTTCAATTTTCCTCAGAATTGTGAACCAGCACAACGATACATAATAGTGGTGCGAGGTCCAACTTGCATGCATCTTGAGGCGTAGTTGTTCCTGCTTTTGTTTAGATAGAAGCCTTGGTATGTCTGTTTTTTATTTTATTGTGATCGATACATTAATGATCTTTCGTTGTACCATGTTCTGTTTCGTTTTCTCCATCATGTCTGTTATGTTTAGTATCAGACTGATGATTCCTTCTGTTTACTGCATTTACAATCCTGGCAAGAAGGTAGGTACCAAAATTTCATCTTTGTCCCTGTAGGATCGAATCGTAAAGATCAAGTTAGAATTGGATAGTAACTTTGACTGAATTACGGAATGTGATCATTTTCTTCTTTTGATAGTAGGGTGCAGTTCAGTTACATTCCAGATAAATTATCGAATTTGTCATTTGGATTCAAAATGCTAATTATGTATTGATGTACTTGCGTTAGATCCAGTGTTTGATATAATGGTTTTTCGTCTAATCTAAAATATTGAATGTTTCTAGATTGAGGATTCATATAACCAAAGCTAAATTGATTTCGAGGATTCATATAACTAATCTCGACTAATTTGTGTACTTTAGAGAAAACTTGTGTACTCAAAACTGTATATTGGAGGTTTAAGAAATGAGCAAAGGTTTCCTTGTGGCTTCTTCCCCTGCTTGTCTAAAAACTTTATTGGGCTTTATCTGCTGATGTTGATACGTTCAATATGTGTAACGTCATTTCTCTTGATTTAGTATACGAGACATGGAGAAGGTTGGAGCTTCCGAGTTATGGAGAAGGAGGTTATCCTATGACACTAGGAGTGGTGGGAAGTGATCTTTCCGCGCTTTGTCCTAATTTCTTGAAGGAAATAATTCTAACGTGTGGATAATGAAAGATTATGGAGATAAAGTATCATCAAGGGGCGACTCATACATATCAGTGACCTAAAGCCAAAATTGAACGGAGGGTCTTAAATTTTAATTTTTTTAATGAAATTTGTGATAGTCAATCGATTTAGGCTCCCCTGAGTATCATGGACAAAGATTTTCACCATCGATCATCCTAAAAGATTTTGGTAAGTTTATATCCTTGTCACACTTTTTCTTTATACCTTTTTGTCAGTAGCTAGATCCGATTAAACTAGATTTTATGAGAACATATTCTTCATATTTAAGATTGAAGGCGAAACGACCTCTCTATGGAAAAAAAAGTTGGACTTTTTTTTTCGTCTTCAAAATATATGACAAGAAGTTGAATATATGCATGAATCCATACATATCTTATTTGCTCGGAGGAGTAGTAAGCATTTCTCCTTTTTATTAGTATTGTGACCAAATATATGTTATCCTATCAAAAGATTAGAAAAATCGAGAGAATTTCATATTTAAAATTTGAGACTGTTTAGAGGTGATTATTAGTTTATCGAAATTGAATAGTCGGTGTATATTCATATAGTTAGTGTATACTTCATGTATAGTTATGTTATTTTTCAGCTTTTTGAGCGTATCATAATGTATAGTTCATGTATAGGTAAACTATAGGCAGAATGGTCTGGTGGACCCTTGTACTTGTATCTGTTTGTATTGTGAACCCTTCTACTTACCCTTTTGTCATCTGGACCCCTGAACCCATCCAAACCCAACATTTTAAACACTTTTTTTGATGTGGCATCCTATGTGGAAAGACTTCACATGGAGCGTGTGATACACACAAGGGAAGAGCGTGAGACGCCTTAAAAATAAAGTAACGGTCAGATTTTGACCTTTAAAGGCCATCTTTCTTCTTTATTTTCACTCAAACACCATTGTTGGACAAATTTTGAGCTTTTTTCTCCTCTTTTTCTCGATTTTGTCTTTTCAAATTTTTTTCTCTTTTATTTTTGGTGCCTTTATTTTTTCCTTCGATCTACTCATCTTTTTTTTGTGTGTGATTCTATTGTATTTTTGTTTCATCTTTTTTTGTGTGGTTCTATTGTATTTTTGTTGGTTTTGATTTTGTTGGTCTTCACAATGACGGTTCGATTTTGCTACTGTGGAATATATGTTGAACTAAAAGACATCAAGAACACCAACTAATCCTGGAAGAATGTTTTGGGGTTGTCAAAAATATTCATCCGGTAATAGGTGTGGATTCTTCCGTGCACTTGGAGTGCAACCTGCACTTGGATCTGCACTTGGACCTGCACTTGGACCTGCACTTGGACATGCACTTGGACCTGCACTTGGAGTGCAACCTGCACTTGGATCTGCACTTGGACCTGCACTTGGACCTGCACTTGGAGTGCAACCTGCACTTGGATCTGCACTTGGACCTGCACTTGGACCTGCACTTGGAGTGCAACCTGCACTTGGATCTGCACTTGGACCTGCACTTGGACCTGCACTTGGAGTGCAACCTGCACTTGGATCTGCACTTGGACCTGCACTTGGACCTGCACTTGGAGTGCAACCTGCACTTGGATCTGCACTTGGACCTGCACTTGGACCTGCACTTGGACATGCACTTGGACCTGCACTTGGAGTGCAACCTGCACTTGGATCTGCACTTGGACCTGCACTTGGACCTGCACTTGGACATGCACTTGGACCTGCACTTGGAGTGCAACCTGCACTTGGATCTGCACTTGGACCTGCACTTGGACCTGCACTTGGACATGCACTTGGACCTGCACTTGGAGTGCAACCTGCACTTGGATCTGCACTTGGACCTGCACTTGGACCTGCACTTGGACATGCACTTGGACCTACACTTGGACATGTACTTGGACCTGTATTTACACTTGACTGGCTTCCAACACTTGTTCCAGCAGCAACATTTGAAGTTGCAGCACTTGTTCCAACAGCAGCATTTTTCTACAAACATATTTTAAAGTCAAAAGTATAACAATAGTAAAATTCAGTAACAAAGAGACATTAAAAGCACAACTTACCAGAGTTGGACATCCTTTCTTGTTATGTCCAAAAGTCTTACACACAGAACATTTCATTTTCTTCCCTTCCTTGTAGCCTTTCCAAACTTCTTCTTAACTGGCTCATCACTATCTTTTCTCCTATTTTTTCCTGGTCTTCCTGGTCATAGCTGTAATTTCAGGTGGTTCAATGGTTGGTCTATCACTTTTTGGCCACATCTTCATGTTTGTCATAGGTTGAATAAACCTATTATATGCTTTCAGGTATGTTTCCTTCTTATACCAGTGATCAACAAATGTATCAAACAACCCCAAATCCTTATAATGAATTGTTGTAAGTGCATGGCCACAAGGAATTCCCTTTAATTGCCATGACCTACAACTACACACCTTCTTTCTTAAGGTCAACAACATGTTTATTATGGTGGATCATGAATCTCAAAGCCAAGATCACCATTAAACTTTACCTCACAATTATCTGCAATTTCAGCATTTTTCTAAGATATCCATAGCCATTGGTGCTACATCAGTAATCCATTTTTCTGAAAATTCTCTCACGTGATTCATTCTTTCCATAACTTTGACTCTTAATTCCTCTAGCATAGTGATTATTGATTTGAACCTAGCACCTAAAATTCAACTGTTGAAAGTCTCACACATGTTGTTCTCAACCACATCACACTTGCTATGTTCTTTAAAATATGCCCTACACCATGCTTCTTTGTTATACTTTAACAAAGCTTCTACAATGCCTACTCCTAACTCACTCAAGTCATCAAGTTTGGACTGTAAAAGTACCTCAAATGATGCCCTGGCAACCTGCCAGAATTTTCTTCTCCTTTCTTCACCCCTCCAGTCTTTCTTCCAGTTTGCCCATATATGCCTAGCACACCATCTAATTTCAGCATTTGGCAATACATCAATAAGTGCAAAATGAAGACCCTGTCAAATAAAGAACATTTGACATACAACAATGTTAACTATTAATTACTCCAAAAATGAAGAAATAAATTTAGCAAATAATATAGTAATACCTTTTGCATATCAAACATCACTGTTAGTCCTTCACCTTCTGTAAGCTCCAAATCATGTTTGATGCACTTGAGAAACCAAAACCATGTGTCCTTGGTTTCTTTATCAACTACTGCCCATGCTATAGGGTATATCTGATTATTTCCATCTTTGGAAATGCAAGATAACAATTCACCTTTACATACACTTTTAAGAAATGCACCATCTAAACCAATAATCCTTCTACACCCTTCTTTCCATCCAATTTTTAAGGAACCAAGACAAATATAGATGCTCATAAACACCTCTTTTCCTGGAATTGTGTTCTTGAATGTCCTAATAGATACAGTAGTTCCAGGATTTGAGGTCATTAATTGCTCAGCATAATCATACAACCTAGCAAACTCCTCTCTGAAATCTCCCATATGTTCATTCATAACTCTCAGTTTTGCCTTTCTACAACTTGTCTTACTAACATACAAACCATATTGCTTTTGTATCAAAAACTGAATCTTGATGTAGTTTGATGGTAGGCTCACTCATAATCCTCTCCTTGTAATGTTTACTAATCCAAATGGGGGTACACAGTTTGTTTCTTGTTCTTTTAAAACACTTATGGACAGGAAAATATGTTTTAACACTGAAATTTCCAGTGTTACCATCAATACAATAATATGCCAAGGACAACCTTTTCTATTACACTTTGCCCTTATCCTTTCCTTCTCATTAGGTTTCAACTTAATATTAACACCCTTCTGAATAGAGTAAGTTTGCAGTGCCTCCCTGAACTCTATGTGATTCAAAAATACCATATACAGTTGAAATAAAACCTTTTTAGCAGTTGGATCAAAGTAGATCTTTGTACTTTCCTTCCTAGGTGCTGGATCTACCACTTCATCATTCTCAACAGGATCCCCTTCATCTTCACTAATGTCACTACCAGGATCTGAGCTATCAAAATAAGGGTCATCACCACCCAAATTGCCTTCAAATCTCCCCCTCTTCTCCTTATAAATGTCTTCAAAACCAGCATCTATACCTACAGGACCAGATGGTATCTCATCTAGATTTACTCTAGCAGTCTTTTCTTTAACTTGTTCTTGAATATTAGACTGCCTAGCTTGAAGCAACTCCTCATCCAAATCACTCAAATCATCAATATTTTCATCAATATCATAGAGTGAATCAGAATCAGAATGTTCTTCAACTCTAGGGGCAGGGGCTTGTTCTTCAACTAAAGGGGACTGCTCTTCAACTAAAGGGGGCTGATTTTGGTTTAAATCCCTATTTTCATTTTCATCAAATGGTTGAGATGAAGACACATCAGCCCTATCTATTTGTGGGGAGGATGACAGATCAGCCCTATTTTTGTGTGGGGAGGAGGACACATCAGCATTATCTTGTTGTGGAGATGAGGACACATCAGCATTAGTGCTAGGCAATACAAGTATCTCCTCTACAACTAAAGGTATACTAATGGGATGTACAACATATACATCAACAAAATCAGCACCCTTCAAACCATTCAGAAAGTTTAAAACATCAGAATCAGTATTTAACATGTAAAAAGTACCCTTCTTGTTGACTCTACATCCAAATGTCTCAACATTTTCAACACCCAATTCCATTGCTATTTTATGAAATAACATAATATGCAACTCATCTACATCTATATTAATCTTTTCAACACTACTGATTCCATTGACATACCTTAAAGTAGGATTAGATACAAAACAGCCCCCATAGTGAAATTGAAGTGTCACTATAGTTAAAGTCATTACCTTACGATGCCTGTAAAGTAAAAAATAATAACTACAT
>NW_006239522.1:36053-55020 GCF_000226075.1 Solanum tuberosum | reverse complement strand
TTTCGCCGGAGTTAGGACTATTCTTAGTTTAAGGTGAGTCATTTGCCACATGGAATATAATATCATACGTGGATTATTATTTTTGGCCAACGTGTACGTGTTTGTGCAACACGCTCCATACCACATACAAAAAAGTGTTAAATGTTGGGTTTGGATGGGTTCAGGGGTCCAGATGACAAAAGGATAAGTAGAAGGGTTCACAATACAAACAGATACAAGTACAAGGGTCCACCAGACCATTCTGCCTAAACTATATTGTATAGTAGTTTGTACTTTCTATGACTTTTGGCAAGCTATATTGTATGGTCAATGTATACTTTCTTTGATTTTTGGCTATTTTTTATGTAAATAAAATATGGTTATATTTATTGTAAACTAATTATTTTATTGCATAGAATAGAAATTAGCCCAAATCATAATTAGTCCGATCTGTTTATGTTTGAATGGTTTAATAACCCGCTTAATTGGGTTCATTTTGACCTGTTTAGTGTAGCACATTTCAAAACTAGGCCGACATGCAGTTCAAGTCCAAATTGATCCGTGAGAAATTTTATCTAAATATTTTTAATTTTCTTTTATTTGTTATGTTTTTTTATGGTCACTATACAAAGGAGAATTTTATTAGGTGCTCAAATAAATTAAAGAAAACTAACTTTGAATTTGTAACTTACTAAGAATTGAATATGGGTTGGATTATGATTTAGCTTATTTTAGCACAATCCACTTTAGCCAAAATATTTAAGTAGGCCAATAATCCGTTCATTTATTATGTCAACTCATTTTAACATTTTCAAATATAGCTCAACTCGTTCATTTGACAATCCTATCTATTTGTATGGATAGAATCAAAGTATACCTTCAAAGATTTCAAACACCAAAAGCAATAGAAAACTAATGAAAGTAGAGTTAAAGTCCACTTAATACACTTCATATATCTAATGCATACTCATTAATTGCTAAAAAGAAGTACACAAAATTATTATTTTTTAAATACTTATATAAAATAAGTCTCAAGTATTAATGTGAAGAGGTTAAGAATTCACATATATAGAGGGGACTTGAGTAGTTTGAATTATTAGAAACAAAAATATTTTTAAAGTTTGATTGCACGTTTGGGAAGGGAAGCCCAAGGTCAAAGAAGGGACAAACGAGGGGTTAGATTTCTGGATTTTCTCTAAATTTGAAGTCCCCAAAGTGTGCCATTTGACTCGCTTAAACTTCCACCTTTTAAAATTAAGTAAATACTTTGTACTATGTTGATAAAATTAATTAAGTGAATTGTTGGAATTTTTTATAATTCAAAATAAGTGAATTCGTCAAAGTTTAAGAAAATTGTTGGGACTTGTTTACATGTTTACCCTTCAAATTTATATTTTCTAAGATAAAAGTTTGAGAATAATTAAAAAGGTAATAGTAGAAAGCAGTCTTTTATTTGTCCTTAAATAGTTGTCTTAAAGGGCCATTATATTTTCAAAGTTATGGGTTCATATTTAGTATTTACTGCAATTTTTGTAAATTGTACATATAAATTTATGCTCTGCGTTGAAAGTACTGACCTCAAATGAATCTAACACAAATACATTGGATTCGCCTTTGTCTAGACATGGTTGGCAAATGAAGTAGAAGAAATTACAATAGAAACACCATACTCAGTATAATCCCTCAAGTGAAATTTAGAGAGGGTGTGGTGTGATGAGAATGACCCATATCAGATTGGGACGACATCTTAGTACTCTTTATATGACTTGGGCAATCTTTTTTTCTTTGAGTTAGCTTTTAGTGTGTGAGTTAGGTCTAAAATCCATTTGACATCATATCAGAGTCAAGACACATTGAGTTCAACATAAAGCTCTTACACCATGCATTGAGTTGTAAATATACTCTTGGCATGCTCCAATTCGATCGAACAATGTCCGGGGATGATGGGATATGAGAATGTCTCACATCGGATCAGAACGAGATTCAAAAACTCTGTATATAGCTTGGACAATAATTCTTTTTTTGAGATAGTTTTTGAGATGTGAGTTAAATTCAAAATTCATTTAACAGTTTGTACGCAAACCTTACTCCTACCATTAAAATTGAAAAAGTCTAACTAGAATGGGTTAATACTACTAATTTGGTAAGAAATTTCAAACTTTCAAATAGTCACATCATTATTATTATAGGTAGAGTTACATAATTGCTTTTCAATAAGCAAGAAAAATTGAGGAAATCCATGGCTTGGTTTTCAATAAAGTCAGAAAATCGAAGGAAATTGACCCGTGCGGTCTTAATTAAATACATTAACTTAAACTTAGGTAGTTGAATTTTTAGCTACCAAAAATCAAGGTAATAAATAATTACTGTGTGGTAAACACAAACCCTTAACATAAATGAGAGTAATTTCCCTAGATAGTCATTCATGTTTGGAAAATTACCTAGTAATATCACTTATGTTTGTTTTAGGACTACAATATCACCCAACTTTACATATTTTCCTCAAACTATACTTGACACACAAAAAACATCATCTCTCCTAATGGGATGCCATGTCACATTATTCTTTTTTTATTATTAATAATTTTATAAAATTTATTTAGACAACCCATATATGATACTCAGTAAAAAAAAAATTACATAGCGCCAAAATTTTCTACCCTAGTTCTGGGGGATTCGGAGACAAATCCAAATATGAATAATTGTCTATTAGTGTCGTGAATTAATAATTTAGAATTTATGTGGGAGTATGGACGGAGCTAAGACTTTGATTACGAATTCGATCAAACTTAATAATTTAAATTTAAATTTCAATTTTATAATTAAATTTCATTAAATATATATAGCTCTATGTGTGTCTATATGTGTTTTATGTTTTTGTGTCATAAAGTATATTTTAATTAATCTGATCTGAACGTAAACATGGATAATTGTAACAGATATTACATATAGGTGAAGACAAAAATAAAATATATATAATTTGTATTAGGAGTTTGTTTTTATACACGTAGCATTTATAGCCGGATACTTATAAAGTCTCAATTAGGTTAATACAAAAATAATTAATTATCTTAATCCAGATAATTTTAGCAATATATATTTTTTTTAAATGGATTTGCCTCTGAATCCCTCAAGAACTAGGGTACAAAATTTTGGCGCTATGTAAAATTTAAAAATTATTAATAATAAAAAGGGAATAATGTGACATGGCATCCCATTAGGAGAGAGATGATGCTTTTTTTTGTGTCAAGTATATTTTGAGGAAAATATGTAAAGTTGGGTGATATTGTAGTCCTAAAACAAACATAAGTGATATTATTAGGTAATTTCCCAAAACATGGGTGACTATCTAGGGAAATTACTCACATAAATGATCATGCACGTGACAACCACAAAACAAGAAGAGTGAAAAAAAAATTGGGCAGGCAAACTCTACTATGATAAATATTTATTTGTATCAAATGTTTATATCAGATCAATAAATATATGTCATGTATGCATGAATATATAATAATGTTACTTAATCATAGTTATTTAATGAATTTACTTTATTAAATTATTTAACTACCATAAATTGCATCAATTTGATGTAATTAACACTTGAACAACAATAATAAGTCTTTTTGGCCAAGTTTTTCAGGAAAAAAAATGTTAAGAAATATTTTTTAAAAAATATATTTTGAAGAGTAAAAACGCTTTTATCAATATTAAAGTAGTAATTTATTTCCGACAAAGATTTCAAAAATATTTCGAGAAAAAAACTTTTTTTAAAAATAGCTTCTAAAAATCAACAAATAAGCATTTTTAACTTTCTAACAGCTTGGTTAAATAGATAAATGAACAAGAATTTTTTTCTTTGAACGGATAAAAAAAAGGTGAGAAAAGAAGTGAAAGTATTTATTCTCTTTTTTGATTTTCTAATTATATATTTTTCATTACCACGATTTTTAATTTATTTTTTTTCTTTATCATTTTGGAAGTGTACGTAAATAAGTCAAATTTAGTTATGATCTACTTGGAATGGTATGATAACTTTGCATTCAGTTAAAAATTCAACTCATTTATATTCTCATTGTTATAATTTTGACTCAAAATTCACAATATCGTAGGGACAAGATCAAACTAAATCTTCAAAGTACAAAAACAAATATGAACATTTTCTCCGTTATATTTGAAAGCAAGTACAAAAGAGCAATTTTGACCCAAAACTATATATAAGCAACACATTATCACAATTTTTATTTTTCTTCTTTTTTTCCTTTTCTTTTAGTTTTTCTAATTCTTTTTGTCTCCTCATTTAGAGAAAAATGAAAGTGGAGTGGGTATTTAGGTAACAGAGCAGCTTGGGATTCGTACACCTTTACTACTTATTTTAACAACTTTTTTTCTTCATTTTATAAGGCACAATATTTTAAATTTTGTACCCCTTTACATTTTTATTTGTTCTTTTTACTAGAATTTTTTATTTTTATAGGTAAGCGATCTGAAGCAAAAAAAAAAGAAGTCATTTTGTCTATTTAAGTTATAAGTAATCATAAGAGATCTTTATTTTTACGTGTAAGAAATCTCATTTTTGCTTATTTAATTTTTCTCATAGGCTTATGAGTTTATTATTTCCAGACTTCCCCTAATTTATAACTTCAAACACATACTAATACAGAAATAATTGATTTCACCTTTCTGTTTCTTTCCATAGTTAATTAAGTACATATAGAGTTGTCAATATATCCGGACTAACCCATACAGGCTTTGCTATTTGATGGGCCAGGCCGGGCTAGCCCATTTTTTATGTGGGCTAGAAAATGGTCAGCCCGGCCCACGAGTATGTGGGCTACGGGCTTTGCCGGGCAAGCCCTCTTTTCTTAAAAGTATATTTTTTATAATTTTTTTAATTAAATTATAAGTTAAAAATATTATCATAAATATCGATAAGACAATATTACATGGGGTTAGTTTTACTACTTGTTAATCAAATACACAAATAAAATTATCTATATAATATTTATTAAGTTTGATTTCAAGTAAAACATAAATAGCTAAATAGAAATATTAACCTAATTGTTTTCCAATGATCATAATAAAACACAAAAACTAAAGACAATAATTCCATAGGCTATGGCCTATGTAGTGATTTCCTAGAAATTTTAGGAATTTTTATTTTATATAGTACATATTTTATAAACATAATTTGTATTTAAATTGTAATATTTCAAACTTTAAACAGATTTTGAGTATAGACTCTTGTTATTATTAATACTCTATTTTATTTTTATTTTTTAATTAATTTTTACTTGACCCACGGGCAGGCCCTATCCATATTTCTCAAGCCCTACAAATTGACAGGCTTATTCAGGCCGGGCTAAAAAGCTTTTTTTCTTAAATGGGCTCCAAAAATCGTAGCACAATCCTATCAAATCACGGGTTAGGCCAGGTCGACCCAACGGGCCTAGCCCATATTGACGTCTCTAAGTATATAATATTGGTCCCTTAGAAGATATCCGATAAAAAAAATTAAGTATATAATATTGTGACTATTCACAGCTATTATTTTGACATTAAAGAAAGTTTGATTTAGTGTTTTATCTATGTCTTAGTTGATTTTGATTCGACATTAATATTTATATTTCTCCACTAACCAAACACTTCTATCCGTAAATGTTGCATATTTAACTCCATACATAAATCGTTTTTCTTTCCTATCATGAGTAATAACCTCAATAAGAATAATATGAATATAATGTATCAATTTGTTAGGTATGGATGATGATATTATATTACATTGATTAGTATCACATAATTTCAATATACTTATTGGAGGATCCCATTATACATCAAATAGTAGAAACTTAGCAAAAATATTGGCATGATAAATAACCAAATAACAATAAAAATCATGAAGTATTTTAAATAAATTAATATAATTTAAAATAAATCAATAAGACAACATCAATTAAATTTTGCGAATGAATAAATACAAGTCATACAAGCTGGTAATAATTGGTGCAAGTGATTTTTTCAGAAAACTATATTACTAATATATGGCGAATAAATATATGTTATTATCGAACTGATATGATCTATTAACGAACTGATACAACTACTCTAAAAAGTAAGTAATGTGTGATAAATAAGCAAATTATAGCTACTAATAATAATTATCTTCAAACTATATACTATGAAACTACAGCTACTCATTTAATTTGAGATTGTCTTAGGCCTTAGGGCTTGAAAAATGTTATGACAACAAAGTCAAAATCTTTGTGACTAAAAATCCTTTTGAATTTATTTGTGGACCCCAAAATGATCAACTAGAGTATAAGTTTAACACTAATTTTAATTTTAGGACTTATTATCCCTAAAATACCCCTCAATTTTTCATAATTAAGATAATAAGCATCCCTTAATTACCTTAGCTGGAAGAGTATCTTTTAGTATAATATAGTCAATTACTTACTTTAGCAGAAACTGTATTTAATCTGACAAGTCAGTGGAATAGAAGCTGCATGAAAGAATGGAATAGAAGGAAATAGATTTTTTTGGATCCTGAGATAACTATATAGTTTTCTAAAATTATATTTTTTTAAAAATAAATAATCATAAGTCTGAGGCTATTCACATAGGGAATTTTACATCTTGAATATAATTTGTGCTTTTGTCTTGGGAAATGTGCCTTTGGTCTGTGACTCTATTGTTTTCAAAATAGTTATTCAAATTAGCAATTGATAAAATATATAACTACTTGGAAGTTTAATTTGTCTTGATATACACACATTAATTATTTATATATCTTGACATATTAAAGATCAATATATATTGTATAGTCATGAAACAACACTTAATAATATCATATCCCTATAAGGGTCAATTTAGTGAGTTTCTTGAGATTCTTAAATTTGGAATAAACAAAATACAAATTGGTACAACAAGACATTGAAGTGAGAAATAAGAGTCATTGCTGGGAATTCATTTTTTTTTCTTTACCTTAAGAGTTGATCCTTGGTAGGTGATTAATTCTAATTGACATTATTTTTCCCTTTTTTTGTTTTTTAGTTTCACCTAAAAGATATGATTAAAAGTATTAATTGTTCATAAAAAAACAAGATTAGCAACATGAGAAAAAAAAAAAAAAGTTTTCACTTGTGAAATCAGTGGCGAATCGTCCAGAAATTCTAACAAAAAAAAATGCCACACATGGGATTTGAACATATACTTCTCGTATGTTAAGGAGATTCAAAATTCATAGTACAATAAAAAAAAATCTATCCCTATATGCAGTATAATTTTTTGAAAAAAAATTGCATATGACTTCACCACTACCTACTACGTACAATTATTATAATACCGTAACGGCTCGTTTGGTACAAGAGATAAGAAATAACTAATCCGCGGATTTATTTTAAGAGGGAGTTTATTTCTTATTTGGTTGAGATAAAATCGCAAAAATAACTTATACCAAAATTGTAACCTATGATAACTAATCTCGGAATAACTTGTAATCAACTAAACGAGCCCCGATAGTACGAAGAGATTTTACAATATCTATGCATATAAGTCAAATATAATATTTTAAATAAATAAAAAAAGATATTGAGGATAGGGAAAGGAAAAATGGGAAGAGATTACAGGTGAGAAATCGAACTCTCACCAACAAGGTTAGTACTTTAATTTATAATAGCATAACATATCAAGATTAGTACATAGATTTACTTATTTTTGTGTATCACACTAACGATATAAAAATTCTTTACACTATCAGTATACATAATACGAGAGTAAAGCCAAAATTGGTACTTGCCAAAGAAGAGGCAAACAAGTAGAGATAGAGCTATTAAAGTCAGCAGAAAAGTCGGCTGATCTTTAGGAGGAAGACCCCTCTTTAGGAACCATATAATCATTTTCTTAATTCTCAAACTTAACACATTTTCTCTCTTCAACTTATAAACTCTTCTTCTTCAACAACAACAATAATATTAGGGTTTCATCAATAGTTAGTTTTGTTTTTGTTTAGGAAAAAAGGTTGTGTAAGGTAGGTAGGTATTAGGGTTTGTTCTATATTTTTGTGATCTTTTAGGGTTTTAATGGAAGAAAGAAATGATAAAGAGAAAAATATGGATGAAGTGATGCTTCCAGGGTTTAGGTTTCATCCAACTGATGAAGAGTTAGTAGGGTTTTATCTAAGGAGGAAAGTTCAACAAAAACCAATATCCATTGAACTTATCAAGCAACTTGATATTTATAAATATGATCCATGGGATCTACCAAGTAAGAAAACATATCATATATCCATCTTCGTGCTTCTTTTTTCTTTTCTTTTTTGGTTTTCAATCCATTGTCTAGTATTTGTATTAGAGTCTGACTATATCTGGATCGCGTGTTGTAAGGATCATTGCAACACGCCCAACAAAAAAAAAATCATGTTTAGGACTCAAGCTCTGGTTAAGGGTGGAGGGACCTAACCATACCACCATAACTTTCAAACAAAATAGTAATACTAAGCTTGTTCATATATGTTATAGCTTTTGCATCAAGACTTCATTGGGTTTTTATACTTTCATGTTGTATATATCCTTGCTACTTGTTTTTGGATTAATTAACTCATACACACTTAGTATAATTTAACATGTTATAACAGATAACATGTCTGACTTTTCAAGGAGTGACTAGTTCCATTTCTGGATAAGTTTAACTTATATATACCGACAATATAAAGTTTTTGGCACACTAGCAAACTCCCAAAAGATATTTACAAGTAACTTTCCAAAAGTCAGATTTGTGATCTTGAAAATAAAGCAAGTTATCTACGACAGATAAAGCTGACCTGATAATATAAAAATTACTCATTTTTTTAAAATTTTCTTGATTTCTTCTCTTTTTTCTTCATGTCCTTAAAAGATGAAACATAGCTAACTACTCTTTTGTTGTTGTTTTTTTTCCTTAGCAGAGTTGGCAGCAGTGGGAGAAAAAGAATGGTATTTTTATTGTCCAAGGGATAGAAAATACAGAAATAGTGCAAGGCCAAATAGAGTAACTGGAGCTGGTTTTTGGAAAGCAACAGGTACTGATAGACCAATTTATTCATCTGAAGGATCAAAATGTATTGGCTTGAAAAAATCACTTGTTTTCTACAAAGGAAGAGCTGCAAAAGGGATTAAAACTGATTGGATGATGCATGAGTTTAGATTGCCTTCTATTACTGACTCCACTGCACCAAAGAGATTCTTGGACAAACATATACCTCCTAATGTAAGTTTCTTAAAACTAATCATTTTTTTACGCTATCAGTGTATTTTAACCTGTTGTAAAAGATAATGATGTTAACAACATATTTAATATATAGTCTCATGAGTGAGATCTGGAGAAAATGGGATGTATGCAAATATACCTCTCAGGCTCCCACCTACATGGGGCTGGGATAGAGAAAGGTTGTTTTCGATAAACACTCGGTTCAAAAATAAGTTAATGATTTCTTTTGTTATAAAGAGATTAAGTTTTATATATTGGTAGTGTAATTTTTATACACTATCAAGTCATTAAAAAGATTAATATTTATATGCAAGTCTTATTAAAGTATGAGATATATATGAGATCTTGAAAATAAGATATGTTATCTGTTGTAACAGGTAAAAATGATCTAATAGTGTAAAAATTGTTTACATTGATGATATATATTACTCCTACTTAAGCTCTATGGCATACTCTTTTCTAATTAATGAATTTAACTTATATACCTTGACAATAAAATTAATTTATTTACATTATGTAATTAACATGTTATAGTAGATAATCAGCCTTATTTTTCAAGTTAATAATCTTACTTATTTTGTGGATCTTCCCATAATTATTTTTTAGTTGACTTGATAATATAATTTTTATATATTATTTTATTATTATTAGTGTATAGAAGTTGAAGTTTTTACCAATGTAATTTTTGTTTGTTGAATATTTTAGGACTCATGGGCAATATGCAGGATTTTCAAGAAAGCAAACTCCAATGCACATAGAGCTCTTTCTCATTCTTGGGTATCACCACCGCAAGTACTACCTCAAAATAACACTACATCTCATGATTTTCTAACAAGTAGCCATTTTACTAATAATTCAAATGAAATGTCATCATTTATACACAAAACTAGTACTTCACCTATCCAATTTAATGACTTATTACAAAACTCATCCAACAATAATATGTCTAGTAGCTTCACCACATTAGATCTTCCTCTTTACAAAACCCTCAACTCAATGTCAAACCACAATAATGACCCTATCACAAGTTACACATTTTCTTCATCATGTGTTGACAATATGAACAATATTGATGCTTCTTCTTTGCTTCTAAACATGTCATCTTCTATATTTGGAGATTATTCTATCGCGTTACCGGAGAATATGGAAGGTGGTGGTGTTCATGATGATACAACTACAACAACATTGAAGGAAGCTAATAATGTTATAATCAACAACATGGAACATATGGAGGAATTACAATGGGGAAATGTTGTTAGGTCTAATAATATTGGAGTAATTCCATTGATGAATAATTTTCCATTGAATATGGCTGCTGATGCATGGAAGACAAATTTGCTTTGGGATTCTTCTTCACCTTGTCCTAGTAGTGAAATGTCTACAAGTTATTCTACTAACAAATGTTACACTTGAAAGTAACATATGAGCTACTACTAATTTTTAGTCATGTTGTGTTTTTTTGTTTCAACAAGTTAGCTTTTTGTTTTCTTTCATTTGGATTTTTGTTTTTGTTTTTGGGTACTTTTTAGTTTGGACTTAGTTTTAGTTTTGGATTAGTGTTGTAAAAACTCTCTAATGTAGGTTTTTCAATTGATTCATGACTAATCAAATCATTTCTTCTAAAGGTTTGGGCCTAGATTATATCCAAGAGCATTAATTTTCATGTTTTATACGAGGAGTTGTAAAATTAGCTTATGAAAACATAATATGTCCTACTTATTATTGATTTATTTATTTATTATCTTATCTCATTTTAGCTCAATTCATTTTAGTTCATCTAGAAATTGGGTTGATATAATCCCAAATTGACCCATGGAAACTTTGGCAAAATATTTTGCGATTTTTTTTCAATTTGATATGTTATATAGTCATAATAAAGATGAAATAGTTTATTATTAAGTACTTAAGCATATTAAAAAGAACAAATACAGAAATTAAAACTTAATAAAAACCGAATGGATTAGGTTATGGCCCGCTTTTTGGTTCAACTTACTTCAGCTCAAATAGACTCGCTTATTTATTAACTCAACTCTTTTTAATCTGCTCAAATTCAATCCAAGCCGCTCATTTTAACACCCATTATATACGAGACAATATTGTTTCAAGTGCTTTATAGAGCCTTTCATTTTGTTCGTCTTTATTGTTCTTTTGTTTTCTTTCTCTTTTTCTTGTTTGTCACCAATATATTGCTATGACATGACATATTTTAACTCTAATAAAAAATGTGTACTGTGATTCATTGATAACTTTACAAGCAAGCCGATATTACTATATCATATAGTCTATATATATAGATGTATCCTTAGGGTATACTCTTAGTCATTAATTAAATGCACATTATTATTTTTTATAACTTGCATTTTTATTTATTTTATATGGCAAGCACCAAGATTGGTGTCGGTTTGAGAAAAATGATCATATAAAGATTTCTTGATTTCATTTACAGATTTTTCTATATTATTTTTTATGATTTTCATATAAAAATAGTGACATAAATATATTAATATTTGAATTGATTATTAAGCCAAATCTCTCTACTCTATTATACATTGCCACAACTCTACATTTTTCACTTCATTTTATTAGGTATAAATATCTAATGTGAATAAATATTTACAATAATAGAAGTGTTAAAGTCAATTTCAAACGGTTAGCTGAACTTTTGACTCAAGATCTATGGATTTACCCTTAGAGATTGACTTGTGAACAAACAATCACTTGGGCTTTGTCATTGGATGGTTGGGAGCCTCCGTTGTTAATCAGATGTTTCGGATTTGAAACTTGAGTATGGGATTTTTTTGTATGAACCCTACAAGGCATGATTCAGATATAGTCAAACTTCAATGCGGTACCAAACACTGGAAAATAAACAAAAAAATAAAAAATTGGGCTTGAATGTCATTCATCCACATGTCAAATTTTTGAATCCATGCGTTATTTATGTGATTTTTTTAACTTTAATTTATGAATTGAGCCATGAGGTATTAGAGTTACTAGTAATGGGCCTTAGTACGTTCCGATAAAGGACCAAGCCCATCAAAGATAATGTTGGGCCGAACTTAATTTGATCTGCCATTGTCTTATCGGGTTGCCACATGGTCTTTAATTTGATTAGATATTACATCATACCACATTAGAGAAAATGACCTTAGTTGTCAAGGCCATAATTTCAGTGAGAGACTATTATAGTTACTATAATTTCGAGTTTTAGAGAGTCCAAGCAACATAAACTAAACTATATCTTCTTTACCTTTTCGTATTTATTGTCCATCTTTGTAGTTGGTATGATAAAATCAGAACATGATATCATACTAATATAAAGTTAGTAGTCAAATAATATATATAAATTCCCTATACTTGAATTAGTAATACCTACACAACTCTATTCGTAAAAAGCAATAGATCATTGCATGGGGCTAACTTGCCAGGGTTAATACAACTAAAGCAACCAGATATTGCACTCTGGTTTGCTAAATGTTGCTAAACAAAGGGGTTTCCTGCTTATACTGACTAGAAAACCAGAGAGCACTAACAGATGTAAAACATTGATTCATAGAGATTGAAAATGCATCGAAACAAACTCATATTCATGTATTTGAGATTCAAAACTGGAACGAATAGCCTAGTTGAATTAAAGTGCAAATATCCATAAGAAGTTTAAATATCCAGAACGAAGAAAATAAAGATACCTACGAGAACAGATATTTCGACAAACTGAAGAAAGGCCTCCAATATCGTATTTTAACGAAAACCAGCAACATACAAATCTCAAGACCAAAAATCCAAATACAGTCATGATTTCCTAGTAGCCTGCAGTATCAGAAACTCCTCTCACGACATCATCAAGGATTAAAGGCTTAGTTCTTGGATGCTAGCTTTTCCTTGGCTTTCTGGATCTTCAAAACCTTCTTCACAATCTTTTGTTCTTCAACCAAAAAGGCTCTGATGATCCTGTACAAGACAACATCTAGTGAGTTGTAACAACTCTAATTTTATTTTTAACAGTTTGAGAACACTATGGTGCACCAAAAATATACCTTTCACGTACAGCACTGCCTGACAACACACCACCATAAGCACGGTTCACAGTCCTCCTGTTTCTAGGTAACCTGGACCTCTTGTACTCAGCAGGTCTCAAGTGTGGAATCTGCAAAAAGAGAAGTCTTAAGCCATTGAAATGATGACTCCTAAAACAACTATATAATCAAAAGCAGTCACGTCTGCATTCATGTTTAAAATATAAATTGCTGATAGCTACAGAGAACATGTGTTACATGATGAGGAAGTAATCTGCCTCAAACCATTTGATAATGTTACACCAATGACATTCTAGGTACATTAAATTTATTTGAGATGCACTGATAGCTACAGAGAACATGTGTTAGCTGATGAGGAAGTAATCTGTCTCAAACCATTAGAAAATGTTACACCGATGATATTCTAGAAGCACATGAAAAAAAAATTGAGATGCATTTAAGCATATTACATTTTATTATGGGAAGTTGACACTAAAACACAATGATGCTACACAAAATATCCTAAAAGGTTTACCCTTTGTTATACTTGTCTTCATACACTTTTTTGTACAACATTGGTGATCAGGCCCAGCTTGATGAGGTTATCTTACACTAGTGGTAAGCAAATTGTCTCACATTTGCAGCCTAATGGGTTAGGACTTAAGTATAATAGATGGTATTTTTAAACAATAGCAAGTATAGAGGTAAAAATTTCAGCCTTTATACCCAAGTATTTTCAAGAGTGGAATGCACTTGGTCTATGCTAGAGCTCAACAGCAAGCGTATGAATGGCACAAAACATAAAGGATTGGGTAAAATGAGTATTTTGCACAATAGAGGGATAACTTGATCCATTTCTCTATATTGAAAAAACTGCATGTTAATTTAGATGTATATAGTTACATCATGTTATCAGGAGTCACAAAGATAACCTATCAGCAAATTACATGCTATTGTTGGGGGAATAGCTGACATATAATCCCAAAGAACTTGCAAATAAGACACGGGAAAGGTTAATATGAGATCGCAAAGATGTAAAGTCACCTATGACCCAAAAATAGATTGACAATTACAAATGCAAAGCATCTTCCACACCACCTATGAATCACTTTCTCCCAACACAACCTAACATTGGATTTTTTACCAAAAGATGCTGAAAATAGTACAAGAAAAATGCTCCCTTTGTATTGATATTTAAATTACGGTTAGGTTATCCTTGTAAATCACAATAACCAATACTATCCTGAATTCCACAGCAAAGTTACGAGGCATTATCACTTCCATACATTTCTAGAGAGCTGAAAACTGAGTCTTTAGTTAATTCTCTAGTAAATAAGAAATCAAATAGAACATAGATAAATGGATCAACCAACTACAAGTTAACCCCAAATAAGTCAGGTTGAATCAGTCTTCTGAAATAATTACTCCATATTCAGGTCCATTTCATTCCAATATTATATGTTTTCTCTAAATCTCACAGTTATCATACCTCATAATAATCCACTCCAAACTAACATATCCTGTACACATCAGCAAACTATGGCGTAGAATCAACACAACAAAACCAACACACTCAGTGCAATCTCAATCCCAAGAGTGGGTTATGGGTTGGGTAGCGAGTACACAGACCTTACCCCTACATTGGTAAGTAGAGAGGCTCTTTCTGATAAAAACTCAGCTCAAGGATGGTTTAGAATCAAAACATCCAAGATAAATCTAATACTCATAATAGATAACAGGATTTCCACCTAAAGCTCAACTCTATCATCAGAAACAAACACATTCCCAGAAAGAGCAGTACTTACATACAAACCAATCGAAATCTATCAATGCCATTCATCCAAAACAGTGCTAACACAAAATCAAAAACAAAAGAACAATAAAAAACATACCCCTTGAATTCTCTTTCCAGTTACAGGGCACTTAGGTCCATTAGCCCTCTTCTTTGTAGTCTGGTAAATCAGCTTCCCACCTATTCAAAATTCAATTTTTCAACACCCAAAATCAAAAAAGCACAAAACTTTCTTCAATATCCAAACACCCAAATCCCATAAACAAAAAAAAAACATATCTTTTTCCTTTTCCTCATCTTTCACGCACCTAAACTAATTCCACAGATAAAAAAAAAGAAATGCGATAAATAATAAAACTATACCTGGGGTTTTGACAACCCTATGTTGGTTCGACTTGGTTGCATAGCTATGCCGTTTACGGTAAGTAAGCCGTTGCACCATTTTTGACGGCGGCTCTGTAACTCTACTCTCTGGTTTTTGGAGGCTGAAGAAGAAAGGGCTAAATGAAAGGGAAAAATATATGTAGGGTTTATATAAGGGGAAAGATGCCCTAGATCCTACGGCTGATATTGGATCATAAAATTGCTTCTTAAACTAATAATAAGCCCACTAATATGTTAATGGGCTTATAAGTAGGCCTATTGTGATTGAGATGGATATGGGCTTTGGTTGAGAATACTCATATTCTAACCCAACGTGCAAATAGACTTCCGCAATTTAGAGCGTGTTTAGATTGGCTTATCTTAGGTGTTTTTAAGGTGAAATAATTATTAAGTATTTTAGTAGCATTTGAATGAGATAAAAATAATAGTTTAAAGAACTTTTTAAAGTCAAAATAATAAATTTAGTCATAAGGTATAATCCTAATGATAAAAAAAAATTACGTATAAGATAATATAAATAAGAAATTTACAAAATAATGAAAATTTAAAGAGAGTTTTATGTATTAACTCTACGTCTAAATGACGGATCTTGTGCAACTTGACAGAGTTTAAAAGTAGAGTTCCACAAACGCACAACTTAAGAGCTCTATTCATATTCCAAAGATGTTGATGGGGTTAGGAGCTCGTAGTTACAATAGCAAAGATGGGCTGAATATTACTTGTGTAAGATATACACACCAATTGATATTGAGTCAAGGGATACTCCTTGAAAATTATAGTTCAGAACGCGGTAAAAAATATTCAATAAATTAATATAAAATTAGTAAAAAATATAATCAGAAAAAAAAATTTAGTTGTTAGTTGTATTGTAAAGAATACTAATTTGTCCTATATATACAATGTGGTTGAATAATAATGGTATACAAGGTCATATTCTATAGTCAAATTCGAAATATAAATTTATTTACAAAAAAAATTGAGAAAATGACACAATCCAATAGAAATCACATTAGACTACGAACATTGAATTGTTTTTTGTATAACATTTTTTTTTTAATTTGTTGACTGAGTTCTCCTTTTTAGTTTATCTTTTTCAATATGTATAAACTGTGACTTAGGAGTTAGGAGCTAGCCTTCAAAAGTGAGCTAAACTTTACTCTTTTTAGTAGATGAGAATAATTAAATAATTAATGAATAAAAAATGGACCAAATATATTTTTTATAAATAACTTAAATGTCAAGATGACAAGAATATCCTATGACCCAAATATTTTAAAAAGTGACCATTTTAATAAGTAATATTCTCTTGACCTTTCCCCCTTATTTTATTCTTTTACATCCGATTTTTATATATTTTGAAGTTCGTTTATTTTTATCTCATGCCGAAAGGTTCATTTTGAGAAGTAAAGTATAACGTACCAAATTTTAATTTTCTAGATATTAAATCCAAAACTTCTAATTTAAAAAGGAGGAATATCTATTAGTTTATGATACTTTACTTATTTACTCTTTTCGTCATATGTTATAAAGGTCGCTCAGTTCATATTCCAATTATTTGAAATTATAATTTTTATATTATATTAATCAAAATTATACATCCCACTTTAATTTAATATCAAATAAATATATTTGTAATTGAATAATAATTTTAAGTAATTTTTTTCAATTATAGAATAAATTTTATATCGAAATAAATTTTTTATATATATTAATCAAAATTATACATCCCACTTTAATTTAATATCAAATAAATATATTTGTAATTGAATAATAATTTTAAGTAATTTTTTTCAATTATAGAATAAATTTTATATCGAAATAACTCATTTAATTCCTCCGATCAAACTAGAGTTGTTCAAAATCGAACCGAAATCGATAATTTGAATCAAAAAAAGTTATTGATTTAGCGGTTTCAGTAACAATTTTGATTTTTTTTTTGTTATCGATTCATAACTGTTTGATGTTTTTTAACGAGTTAATCGATAATCCGATAGTAAATTAAATAATTATATTTATATCATTTGATATATAAAGTCCTTGACTTAGAGTTTAGTTTCATATTTTTATTTCTGACTGTCTCGAACTCTTAGTTATTCTACAATGTAAGTGTGTTTTCTTTTAAGCAAGATGTAATCTGTCAAATTATGTGCATGATTCATTTGGTTTGTCACCTTATTTCTAAATAAGTTTTTCAATTATTTCTTTAAATCAAATATTAACAATTAAATCGATAGCAATCAATAACTGATAGACCGAAAATTTTGTGGTGCTTCAAAAAGCGGACGGTGGAAGTGGAAAATATGGTAGTGTCCTTCATCGTGAAGTTTTGGGGCTTAGAATTCTCCCTCATCCATCCGCCGTTCCTTTATTGAAAATAAAAAAAGAAGGAACAATTCTCAAAAAAATAATTATTAGAAGGAACGAAAATTCCAAACAAAATAATTTTAAAAAATTAGACTATATTACTACTTTTTTTTTATTTCTTTTCAATAATAAATGTTACTTTCACAGTTCGATATTAATTGTCATATTTTCGCGGGATATTTATATTTCAAAATAAATGATGTCATCAAGTGGAGACATACTATTAGCCAAAATTTTGTTACACATGAGATAATATGTGACGAAAGCTTAGCTTATGATTTTGTCGTTGGTTTAATTTCTTCATGCAAATTAGTCAAAATATATATACTTGTTGGTTTGTGAATTGTGATAATGACTCCCAAATTCAATTTCATACCGATGATTGAGGGGGATAATATTCACATAGGAAGACATATTTTATGCACAATTTAGGTATCGGCTGTTTTTGTTCAAGTATATTTTATTCGTTTAAGGTGTTTGACAAATATTGAAAGTGCTTATAAATCATAAGTTGATGCAGGGGCGGACCCACCTTGGCCGACGGGTGTCAAGTGACACCCATTCGCCGGAAAATTACATTGTATATAGAGGTTTAAAAAATATATATATAAGTATTGACACCTCTTGACACAGAATGTTTAGTCTACTGATTAAGGGGTTGCAAAAGTTCCTTAAGGTTGTTGTGTTCAAGCCCTATTGACCTCATTTTTTTTTTTTGACACCCCTTTATGAGAATTCTGCATCCGTTTTTTTGACACCCCTTAATAAAAATCCAGCATCCACCACTGAGTTGATGAAGACAAATATTGAAAGTGCTTATAAGTTCTAAGTTGGTTATCATCAGTTCATGATTCACAGTTGATTTAATCAAATTTGTTACGTTTTTATCACTAATATCTTTTATAATCTCTAACTATTTATTATCAGTTTGAACACTTTCATTCAAACATACAACTATCATTCATAAAATCAATTTCAATACCTAAAAATGCTTTTCAACATTTGATACTTTTCAAGTCAACTACTTTATAAATCTATTTTACTACTATTCAAAAACATGATAAACCATTAATCCTTTCCTTACTATTCAGGCTACATTTTCTCCTCCTCTAGGTATCTTTTTTCAAGGGGAAGCAAAGGTATACGTTTTTTTTTTTTTTGGGGGGGGGGGGGGGGGGAAAAAAAAAAC
>NW_006239522.1:25730-35443 GCF_000226075.1 Solanum tuberosum | reverse complement strand
GGGTACTAACATAGCCTACAATCTAAGTTGTGCGGACTCTTCACTTTTGATGTCGTACCCGTGTCAGGTTCTCCAAAAATACACTACTTCTGGAGAATCTGACACGCATCCGTTGACATTTTTGAAGAGTCCGAGCAACGTAGCCTAGAACTATAGTCCTAGAAGATCTTCATTAACATTATGAAAAACTAAACATATACTAATCAATAATCCTTAGCATGGAAAAAGTGAAAAAGATTGTTCCATGCTAACTTTCCTCCCTGCAACATTGATATTGCTTAGTTTCCTCTGGCACCAGATCAAATAATCTCTCCTTAATCTTGGTAAACTTAGCACTCTTGATACCAATTTTAGCTCCACGAGTGACGCGAATAATGAATGACTCAATCGTCGTTCTTGCTGTTTTTGGAACTTCTTCACTATGCAATTGCCACTTCTTTGTACATCTTTCAACTTCCTCTCCTTCTGCATAGAGAATATCAAGTGATTCACAAAGTTTAGAAACTAAAATCGCTACAAAAAAACTGGAATTAGCTATGAACTTCATCAACATGTTGTTGTTGTTGTGAAAGGTGTGGCGTATCTATGAATAAAGATAGACTAACCTTTTGAAGGTCTAATTTAACATTCATAAAAAGCTCGATTTCTGCATTGTCCATTTGAGTTCTTTGAACGCCCTTTAAGGCCAAATTAGCTTCACGTTTATCAGCACAAAGAAACTCCCAGAAAACTTGCATTGTCTCCTTAATAACTTCGCCCAATTTCACAATGGAAATGACATCTTTTTCCTCTTCTCGTTCGCCCTTCTTTCCCTTAAAACGATCATCTGCTAGACAGTCAAAGTATTCCTCGTTACAGTGAGTCAAGGTATTTTAATAACAACTCAATGAAAAAATGCATACCTCTTATGCTCGGGACTTGAAGAAAGCTACGGAGAATGCACCTCTTCCTGACATAGTTTTGGACTCGTGGTCCTTGAAATGGCTCATCCTCGACAAATCTTTGTAAAAGTACTTGAAATTGCTGATATTCTCCGGCCACTTGGTTATATGTGTGATACTCGTGTGGATCATGTTCAAGCAAGTCCTTGGCTTTACCATATTGCCAATAGAGAATTTCCCATGATAAGCAAATTTGTCCAACATATACAATTTCCAAGTCTATATTCATTTCACTAATGGATTTTTGTGCAGGATCAGCAAAGATCTTCCTCTGTTTGTTTGCCAAGAAGCTTGGTAAAGCAAAGGCTTTGGTTATTGAAATCGATGTTTTTTTTCTTGACATAAACATTTCGGAATCCTTAAGCTGAAGAAAACCTATATTAAAGAGTAAAACATCAGAATCACCAGTCTAGGACTCATAAAGAACCAAGAAGCTAATTTGAGGTCAATGAATTCACCCCTAGACTATGCGAAATAGAACAATTTCACCCTCTGTTATTTAGCTGCAATGATAATTATGGGTATTTAAAATCAAAACTTTATATAAATGCCGCTAAAGGCTAAAGCGACTCTGGATGCAACAACATTAACTCAATAGCCGCTAAATGTTTTTGCGACATTAAAATATTGTCGCTAAAAGATAAATCTATTGCAACTAAATGTCTCTTTTGTTGTAGTGTATAGACTAACCACAACAACTAAAGGACAAACTTAGACCATTCACAAAGTTCAAGGGCAAATTCGACCATTTTATTGCGGATGGAAAAGTAGTTGTATTTTGGTCCATTTACCCTTCTTTTTATTGTTTCTTGTTTTGACAATTCTTATTTTTGTGTAATTTTTTCTTCCATTTAAAGTCCAAGATGAAAGTGGTTGTGGGGTTATGCTATTCTCCCTAAAACAGCAATTTGGTTAGGCCAAGAAAATTGGAACCAAGTGGAAGGACCAAAAAAAGGTCTGTTGAGTGGCATTAAAAGCCATTGATAATTGCATGACATAATTGGAAAAGGGACAACAAAAGCACCCCTTTAGGCATTTGATAATGGCAACTTTCAAGAAGTGGTGATTATGTCACACTGGTCTTTTCAAAGGATCAAATGGTCAAAAATATTATAAATTACTACTTAGTAGACAAGACAATAAGCATATGATATTAAGTTCAATCTTCATAAACATAAATTTGGTGGTTCAGAATGATCATTAATGATTTTTTTATTGAGTTAGCTGAAAATGACATTACAAGATTATTTAATAGTACTGAAATGGACAGAACACAAGACACATAATTGTTATACCCCAAACCAAAATGTAACAATTAAAGATGGAAGGGGGATAACGTATACGTAGACTATGTAGAGAGGTTGTTTCCGATAGACACTAGACTCGAGGAAACGCATATCAAAACAGAAACTATAGAAATTATGGTAAAGATAATCGAATGTAGTGATGGTTTCAGAGACTTACTGATAGCATTCAATGTCTGGTAATTCAAGATGTCCAATTTTCTCATTTTTTCAGCATAGCTCTTGTAAAATTTCTGAATTTCTTCTATACAATATTTGTATCCAATCTTTTCATCAATTTTCAATGGCTTCAAATCTTCTACTACCTTAGGAGATTCATAATCTTCTGATATAGTAGGCAGACCTGTAATTCTTGAATTTTTCATTTCCATTTTCATCTGCCTGACTAAATTCTGATGTTCTAATAAGATATCATCATCGTCATCCGAATCTGAATCAGTATCCCATAATTTTCGACTCGAATTATGATCTGGAGAATCTTGAAAATCATCCATTTCCTCATAGTTCACATCTGTTTCCTCAATTCTGTCAACATTTTGAGAAGCAAAACCATCTGTATCCCATGATTTCCGACTCGAATTATGATTTGGAGATTCTTGAAAATCATCCATTATCTTCATTTCCTCATAGTTCACATTTGTTCCTTCAACTCTGTCAACATTTTGAGAAGCAAAACCATCCATATCCAATGAGTTTCGACTTGAATTATGATCTGGTGATTCTTGAATATCATCCATTAACTTCATTTCCTCATAGTTCACAGTTGTTCCTTCAACTCTGTCAACATTTTGAGAAGCAAACCCATCCATATCCAATGAGTTTCGACTCGAATTATGATCTGGTGATTCTTGAATATCTTCCATTAACTTCATTTCCTCACAATTCACATCTGTTTCCACAACTCTGTCAACATTTTGAGAAGAAAAAACATTTATATCCCATGATTTTCGACTCGAATTATGGTCTACAGATTTTTGAAAATCATTCATTAACTTCATTTCCTCACACTTCACATCTGCTACTTCAACTCCATCAATATTTTTAGCATCAAAATCACCTTTACCAATAGAAGAACTTGAACTATGCAAAGAAGTTTCCAATTCAATAAACCCCATATCATCATTTTCTTCTCTATCACCTCCCATAAACTGATCACTCTTCAAGAACCCATGAAGATGCCTATCAGAACATAATTCATCTCCAATACCCTCAGACCCTCGAATCGAATTTCGAATTAAAGACTCATTCTCAGGAAGCAATTGAATTTCATAACATATATCTTCTGAATCCTGTGTTTCCTCATCACTAGAAAATTCATCATTTTTCTTCAAAATCTCTTCAAAACAATGATTATCAACATGTTCCTCCCCCTTTTCATCAAAAAATTCCAACTTTTCTTGATCATTTACATTTTTTTCATCAAAAAACTCTGATTTTTCTTGATAAACACTTCCATTTTTGAAAAAAGAGAAATAAAACAATTTATCATCAGAATTCTTATCAATCTCTTTTTCTTCTTCATCTCCTTCATTAACATTCACAAACATTTCTTCAACTGAAAAACTTTTAACTTCTGGTTTCTCCATAAAACCAAAAGAATCTTTCCCAGATATAAACTCATACTTACTCTGAACCAAAAAAGAACTCTCTTTTTCCACACCCTTCTCATCAAAATCTAATCTTTTCTGATTTTTACAGTCCATTTCATCATTTTCATCAACAACCCTCCTACAAAAATAAAAAAAGACACAAACTTTAAGCAAATAAAACCTAAAATTTCAAAAAAGATAAAGAAAAAAAAGCTTCATATAACCATACCTGTTCTCCAAGAAAAAGTAAATCTTGAAAACAAACCAACAGAAGAAACCCCAAAGTGAAGTTAAAAACCAAGTCATTCTTGTGTACATAAATTGATTCAAAAACATTTTTATTAAAGTGGCTTTTGAGCAAAAACTCATGATTTTCCCATGTATACAAGTAAAGATAAAGAGAAGACAAATATAGTAATCTTAAATTTTCATAGGAGAAAGTGAAGAGACCACTAAATCCTAAGCATCTGTTAAATCAAGAATTGGTTTTTTAGTTTTTTGGGAAGCCTAACATGTTGGCAAAGATTGAGGGAGAAATTGAGAAGAGAAGTCATGAGAGTGAAAGATTAAAATTGTATATAAATGAAATACAAATTTGTATGCTGAGGTGTGCTAAATGGGACATTGATATTTTTCGGGTCTTTGTTTGGTAAGTGAGATAAGAATAGTAATCTGGAGGAAATATTTGGTATTTATTTTATTTTATGTTTAATTTAAGATGATAGTAATTAATTTTAAGATTATTTTGTCTCATATTACTATCTCAAATATATATTTACTTATTCTATTTTTTCATTAAACAATCCTTTGAGGGTGTGTTTGGTATCGAGAACATATATTTTTATTTTTAAAGAGTCAAACATTTCAGAAAAAATGACTTTTCTAATGATAATATGAAAAACAAGTATTACAGATAATATTATAAGTTCATTATTTTCTCATTACTCATCAAAACGTCTCCAATTCCCACCTCTTGATCATCTACTCCCGCACCATACTCTCCACTTATCTCATCTACATAATATTTTGCTAAATATATATAAATACTCTTAAAATAATATTTTTCTACTTATTTGCATAACGATAAAAAAATATTTTTCAACTTACCAAAAACACCATAAGTTATATACACAAAATAGATACTCAACTTATTCTGCCTATTATAAGAGGTACAACTAATTTACTTTGATATTGATATTATAAATATCATATTTTTTTTCAAAAATTATTTATAAATATTCTTTAGACAATTTGATGATATAAAAAATTTCAGACAGACATAAAATTAAAATTTTAAATTTACTAATTCTGAACTTGTCATTAAACTTATAGCACGTCTTAGTAATTACTGTTAGATATTAAATAATTTTTTATACAAATATATAAATATAAAATTATTAAATTTGTCCGAACCACGTATGATACTTTAGTTCCGGTCTGATTACACTATGTATGTAATTTAGATTCTTCTTGAGAAGTTTGCATCGGTTAAAGATTTTGGATGGTTTTGGTGGGTCTTTCTTTTTTCGGTTTGTTTTCACTTAATATTTGACACGGTCCTCATAAATATAATTTTAAACTTGGTTTCAATGAACAACTATGCCTTTCAATTTTGAGTATAGACAAGTATGTATTTAAATTTGTATAAAATAGAACAAGTAAACATACATATCTTACATTGTATAATACGCGTAGGATGCAAAATTGTCATGTAGAGTGCCATTTTTGTAAATTATGCATTTCTTAGGTGAAGCAGAAAGAGTCAAATTTAGTTAACAATGAAGAAAGTTGTGAGTTGTGACATTTTTTTTTCTTTTTTTTCCTTCTTCAAATCTAACATGTATTCAATTATCAAAATTATTGACTCGATTAGTTTAGAACGCATTAAATTTAACTTACTATGAGAATAACTAAGTCAAATTGCGTCAAATAGGCATACTATGAAAATAACTTAACTAATTCATGGCATGGCAAGTAGACTTACTAAAAGGATAAAAATGTTTTTGCCAATAAGTTCCTTAGTTGAAAAAATAATTAATTTAAGATATCTAATTAAAAATAGAACAACTTGAATCAGGAATAGATCCAATATTACGATACTGGAGTTGTCTAAATTTAGTATTTTTCATGTGAAACACAAATTTATATGTAAAACTTAATATAAACTTACATTAAATAGTATATATGAATTCATTACGTACATTAAACATTTAAAAAAAATCAATAAAATTTAAATTATGAATCCGTCATTAATTCAACTATTTGTTTGCGTCTCATTTGGTCATAAAGGCGTGTTTGATTGTTTGCTTTTTGGAATGTTGCATTACACTTCTTTTGGGTGGTGCTTTGGACCTAGTCAAAGACGTGAAGACTCATTTTTTAGTACTAAAAGGGAAAAAAGGACTAGAAACAATAAATTAAATGTAATATATTGTTTGCATTAATTTTCTAGTAAGAAAATTCACGTGAATATAGTTACTAAATAAGTAAATTAGAGGTTGAAATTGCAAGAATCCAAAGTTTTTTCTCTTTACTTTTTTTCTAATAATGGTTGAGGTTATATCATATATGTATCGAATTAAATTTCACTAAGATCCAATAAAAGGTAAGTCACTTATGTTGAGATTAGGGGTAAGTCATTTATATATTTTGATATAATATAAATATAATAGGGGGACTACATATAGAAAAATTAGTGGGTAACTTAATAAGAATTAAATCTTGGAAATGAATTAGCTATATGGACTATATATATTCCTTTCACATCTAAATTATAGTATATATTTAGCATCAAATGTAATAATTTGAAATATTTCGAACAAAAAATAACTGTTAAAGTGAAGACTTTTATGAGCCGATAAATTAATGAGGAATATATTACGATCCTTTTTCGTTTTTACGTGCTATTAATTGACAACTAATTTTGCCAAACAAAAACAGGTAGAAAAAGGCTATAGAATTTGGCAAAAAGATTTTGGTATAAAATATCAAAAGTCATAAAATCAATGGATTGAATTTCTCCAGATAAGGTAGAATTAGATTCCAACTCCACAAAAAAATTCAAAAAATAATAATAATTTTTTTTGAAATTATGACATCCACTTAATAACCAATATGAGTATTTGGTGCAACTGAACCAATTTGTTTGGCTATTCACATTAATTTGGGTCGTTGTATTTACTTAAACAGAGAAATGAATTAGTTTAATTTATGTTTAATTTGTTAGTTCAACACTAACTCCTCCATATAATTTTTATTGGAACTAGTCCTAATCCATTGATAACAAGTGGAGAGAAATAATACCATGTCTTATGGTTTCGTGTCAGACATTTGATTAATTTGAATTCATGTTGTGTAATGTCCATTAAAGGAGAAACATTTCTTAACCTGATTATTTCTATACTCTAAATCTAAAATTTAGACCTCTGATTAAAGATGAAGAAATCTTATCTGTCACGCCACAACTTTTTATATTGATCTTAAATTATATAGAATTTTTTTTCCGGATATGATTATAATATTTCTTTTCCCTTTCAAGATTCCATCTATTGCTGGACTTAATATGGAAAACTATAGTAAAACATCTTACAATTTTTTCCAAAACTTTCTTACTGTGAGACATACAGAAGGAGATTTTTTTGTTTTACCAATTTTATACACTTCCTATTTTTTCATATCAACCAAACACTACCTTACTGAGACATCAATTTATTTTTTTTCCTTTTAATATATTTGCTATTTGTGACATTACCAAATAAATTACTTATACAAGTTAACGTGTGAGAAGGAAAACTCAATTAAACCACAGTGATTAAAAAGTATATTATTTAGCATCAGACTAATTAATTTAAGATTTTGATGGGGGATATCTAATATTTTAACTTAATTTTATGCATGCGTGGGAATAAATACTTTATATTCCTAAGTAGAGATCTCAAATTTGAGTTCCAAAAATGAAATTATCTTTAGCGGGAAGTATTTTACACCCTTAAGGCGGAACTTTTCGGTGCGAGTCTTATTTAATCGTTTATCCTTTAATAGAAGTAGAGTCAGAATTTAAAATCTATGAGTTTTGAATTCTGACTTTTTTTAAAATTACTAAATTCTAAATTAATACTATATGTATATATTTCAATATATTTTTTTTTTACATAAATACAATGTTGAACCAAAACTACTAAAATCATTGAACACATAATCAATACTCTAACTCTAACCTTGTCTTTCATATGAGACTTTTCTACGCGGGTCTAAATTAGTTGCTCGCCTCTAAGATGAATTTTTCAACATAACGATGAATAATCAAGTTTAAATTAATTCAATTCAAAAATGAATATCGAACATCAAATACGAAACAAAGAAACATGAGTCATGCCATTGAGTGGTGCAAAATGTAGATAAAAGATGATGAATTCAATAACCGCCCCCGTGACCCATCGTTGTCACAAATAAACAACCGTTAGCATGCTTGTGATATGCATGAATTATAACCAAAAACGGCATGAATAGAAACAAGTAGTATTTCCATATGTTGATGTTCAATTACCAAACAAAACTAATACATCCGTCGTTTTAATTTGTCTATCTAATTTTAATTTATCATAAAAATTAATAAAGAATATGTCAAATATACTAAAAAATTCTTTAATCTAGTAATCTTAACGTACCAAATTGGTCTAATTTAAAGAACATTTTGACACATTTAATATATTTTTAATTTAAAAATATAAGATTTAATTTTTATTTTTTTTACTCTTAACCCCTAATCTTATATGGGTTGAAATGAGCTGGTCATTAACTCGTTCAAATTAAATTTGTCACCCCTAGCCATAGCATTGTCCCCATATACACCATTTACATTTTACACCTTTTCTTTTTCTTTCTTTCTTTTTGTTGATAAAGGGTCGTCTGATAACTAGTTAGAGTTACGTATGTATTAATAATATACGAATTAATTATGAGAGGATTTATATATATATATATATATAAAACTTACATTCTAATTGATTATTAAACATGATATGCAAGATTTAATAAGTGTATAACTCATCTTCAAATCATCTATCAAATACTTTCTAATCTAATTGTAAATAGACCGATAATTTAGTAATGAGCTATGTCTATATCTCTCATGTCTAGAGTGTCAAAACAAATGTTGGAATGAAGTTAATTAAGGCTACACAATAGGTAGGTGAAGGAGAAGCACGAAAGTTGAAGTTAGAATGAAATTAATTAAGGCTACACAACTAATGCTTGCATCAAATTGACACCTATACTATTCTCTTCGTTTAAAAAAATGACATATTTCTATATATAATAATTATTTAATTTTAAAATATTTATTTTATTCTTAATAAGATGACTTATATTCATACAGACATATATGACTCATTTTAGATCATAATTTTTTTTTAAAATATATTAAATTTTATGTCAAATCAAGTCAAATCATATCACATCAATTAAAACGGAGAAAGTACCAAATTGCACAAACTTCCATTGAAGCTATTACTATCATTGGTGAGTGTAATAGCTTGGGACAAGTCATGATATATCATTATAAACTCGTGACCACGCAAGGACAATCGATCTTCATGATGAACAAGAAGATTTAATTTAAAATATGTTTAATAATTCTTATATTAAAAAAATAAAATTTTATCGGCTATTATTTTAGTGATATGCTATATACACTATACAGTAACAATCCTTTTATTTTAAATGAAGTAAGAATTTGTATAATCGATCCCAACTTATTTGGAATTAAGTCAGAGTAATTATTATCTATTATTCTAGGAGGATTTTACTTTACAGAGCTTAAATCCTGCAAATCATTTTTGGTAACGATATATATGTGTTAATGTACCCATCCCCAACCC